>NW_024816348.1:0-2180 GCF_019175285.1 Sceloporus undulatus
TATATATTTCCTGCCTCTCCCTGCGGATCAAGGCAGGAGTACAACAGTAAAGGCGGCCGCTCAACTCCCCGGACAGGCTGCGTTGCTGCCGCGGCCAGGCACCACGGGATCAGTGCGCCCCAGCATGCCTTGCTGGGGCGTGCTGGCCTCTGCTTGGCCGGCCGGGAGGGGAAAGGGAGGGACTTCCACCTCCAGAGCGATGCTCTAGGAGGCGGATAGTCCCTCTCTATGGTTGCCCCGGTCCTCCAGGGCAGCCAATTGGCTGGCTGTTCCTGGGGGCAGGGCAGCTCCCCTCCAGGCCCCCACCTTTGTAAAGGGCCTATATAAGGCCACGTGCCGTCCTCCAACAGCACCATTCTGGCTCGGCTCTGCTGCAGAGCACAAGGAGCTTGCCCCCTCCTCCCTGATTTAGGGCCGGGGTCCCGAGCGGCCCAGTGTCTGGTGGGTGGGGGTTTTCTTGCCCCTCCCCCCACCACGTCTTTGGGGAGAGCAGGCTGCGGCTGCCATTTTGGGTCCAGGCTCTCCCCCTCACCTCCTTTTTGGACCCAGCCAGGGAGTATTTAATTTTGTTGTTGTTACTCTTCCTTCCTTGTTTTGTGGCTCCCCCTCTTCAAGGGGCCACAATCCTGCTGGGCCTTTTTGTGTAGTGGTTGCACTTTCTCTGCCTAGTCACACTCTCTCAGCCACAAAATTTCTTATTAGTTTGTTTTTCTTTACTGACTGTCAATTAAGCTGACTATGCTTTCTGTCATCATGCCTAACAAAGCTGTGCTCCCTAAGGTATCCTCTGCCTCAACTATTGAGGTCTCACCTGGTCAATCTAGGTGACACGAACCAGCACCGGCCTTGGATTCTAGTTCCACTCCTTCCCTTGGGACTATGCCGGACTTGGGTTCCAGGAAAGATACTCCATCCAGATCTTCTTGTGACAGGCCATCGCCAGCTGTCCCCTTTTTGTCCCAATCGGCAGTGTCAAATCTGTCTCATTCCATTGCCGAGCTGATTGCGAAGGCCACCACACCCGGCCACCGGCGTGCCACAGAAGCTCCTTCGCTTTCAGCGGTTGCCAGTTCTAGAGCTGCAGCTTCTATCCAAGCACTTCCGACAGCCCGTGACAAGACTCCTGCGACAGCGAGGCCTTCGAGAGTCACGTCGTCCTCCAGCTCCAGCTCGACTTCATCGTCACCTTCCACTTCGAACGGTGATGTGACTGACAGCACGGGTATTGCCAACAGACGTAGACGCTGCAAAAAGAAACACGGGGCCAAGAAAAGCCTTCGACAGGCTCGTTCCGCACAAGCTGCTCAACATGCTCGCAATGCTGTCAACTCATCATTACATACTGGCAGAGATGGCTTTTGGGTCGAACATGCCATGGCCCCAGGCTTGCCGCGTTGGGCCATCAAGTGGCATACCTGGTGACCCAGTCTTCAGGTGGTTTGGGTCGACCAGCAACCACAAGGGTTTACTGTTTGTGCTCCAGATGAGTGCCCTCCTGGCTCTCATTTACCCCACAAAATTAGAAAGCTTATTCTCAGGGGCTGTTTTGTTGATGTTTTTGGTTTGGTTCTACCGACAGTTCAAGCTGCTTTAGCGGTCACCTTCTCTAGAGGTAAAAAGAAGGGTTCCCTTTCCCCTCCAGTCAATCATAATTTTGATAATTGACTGGAAGGTTTCACCATTTTCAGGGCAGTCATTGCTATGGCCTTCCCTGAATGGGCTTGACAGCTTGATAGCCATTTGCTACATGTCCTCAGGGCCAGAGAGTTTGCCGGTGATTCAGCAGCCATTGCGTATGATACAGCGTTTTGGCAGCATGCTTCCCAAAATTCCAAGTCTGCCCCCCCCACACACACACACACACACATCTCTAGTGTGTATTTGGTCAGTTTGTAGCTTTTCTGCCTGTTAGCTGTTCTATTTGCCATTTTGCAGTTTGTTTTACTACAGGTCCAGGTTAAGCAGCAACAGTGTGTATTTTTTGCGGATCCAATGCCTTTGCTGGCCGGCTGCACCTACTGGTTCCTTTCTCTATGGCAGCTTCAAGGCGGAACCTTGCGGCACATTGGTTGCATGACACCCCATTCAGATGTGCCATTCACCAGGCCGAGATTGATGATATGCTGGACTGCGTCAGTTGTGCTGGGCTATTGAGTTATGGACTTCCCAAGATCTGCAAG
>NW_024816349.1:0-2179 GCF_019175285.1 Sceloporus undulatus
AGTTGCATTTGTAATTGCAATTGCTCTTTCATTTTGTATTGCTTCTCCGCTTCTCTTGCTTGAACTCTTTCACTTTCTGTCTTTCCAGAAGACCGTTCATCTCCTTGAATCTCATTTCATTTTCCTGTCTCATGATTTGTGTGAGTTTATTCATCCTTTGTTCACAGTCCATCCTTCCTGCTTTTCCTCCTGTTCCTGAATCTGCTCCTCCTTGTTCTTCCTTCTCACCCTTTCCTTCTCCTTGCTTCTCTGGGAGTCTACTTTTCTAGGGGGGCTTCTTAACAGTTCTCTTGGTTCAATTTGTTCTGATCTAAAGAGTCTTCCAAAAGCTCCATCTGAAGGCTTGTATTTCTCAGTCTGTCTTACACCTCTCTTCCAAACTTTTCCCCCCTAGTATTTTTGGCCTTTTTGACATTTACTTAGCATTTACTCCATCTTCTCCACCTCCAGTTCCCTCCTTCTCCGTCTTGGCTTTAAAGCAGCTAACAGGGGGGTTTCCCTCTCCCCCTTTTAAACAGTGAACAGTGCTTCTATCTCCTTTTATCTCCTCTCATTCAAGCTACTGTCCATTTATAATTTGTGGGCTAATTCCACCCCAATTTAAGGCAGTTACAAGGCTGAGTTCCTGATCTCAAAGTCCTTTTTCATAGCCTCTAGCTGCTTCCTTTGCCTTTTTAATGGCGGACAGCCTTCCTCCGTGATTTTCCGTCCCACACAAAAACGAAAGTAAAAAATCTGAGTCTCCTCTTGAGATAATAATGTTGTTGTTTTTTACCTTCTTGTGTTCCTTGTATCTTCTTGTTACGGATCCACATCAGAGAACCAACATTTCTTTCTTTGAGAGCTTTCTTTTGAAATGCAATTATCCATTTCAGAACACTTAGTTCCTATTCGGCCATTGCTCATGATTATCATTTGATCATATTGCCTTGCTTATTATTAAATCACTGTAATAATAATAATAATAATAATAATTTTATTTCTTTATATCCCGCTTCTAAAAACAGATTGAAGCAGTTGACAGTAAAATATTGGTAAAAAACAACTTGTCATTGTTGTGTCGCAAACCCTCCCAATTCCTCCCATCCACAATAAAATACAATTACATTCTTAAACAATTATTAAAGCAATTATTAATAATAATAGGGGTGAGGCAGTTAGAGCAGTTGTTGAAATGTTTATTAAATTAATAGGAGATTGCTGGGATGTCAATCTGGAAAGGTCTGCCAGAATAAATATGTCTTGATGGCCTTTTAAAGCTTTAAACACTGGTAATATATCGGGTCTCTTCCAGGAGGCTATTCCATAACTTGGGAGTGGCAGAAGAAAAGGTCCTCTGGGTAACTGCAGAGAGCCTAGTTTTTAATAGTAAGGTTTTACTAGAGGTCCTGAATGTGTGAGAGAGATTATATGGGAGAAGGCGATCCTGTAAGTAAGCTGAAAGGCTTTAAAGGTTATAACCAAGACCTTGGACTGTCCCCAGAAATTACTAGGCAGCCAGGGAAGAGACTTTAGTATCGGTGTGATATAGTCAGCTCTAGATTTTCCCGTGACCACTCTGGCTGCCATATTTTGAATTAGTTGAAGTTTCCAGACTAACTGCAAGGGTAGCTTACCAGTGCATGAACCATAGTTTTTAGGTCTTCAGGTTCCAGGAAAGTGCACAGCCAGCGTATCAACCGAAGCTGATAACAGGCACTCTTGGCCATCGCATCTATCTGAGCTGACATCTGGAGCAAAGGAACCAGGAGCACCCGCAAACTGCAAACATATTCCTTTAGGGGAACTGTGGCCCCACCCAGGAGCAGCAGACAAACCTCCATACCTGGGTTAGGGGCTCCAACAACAAGTACTTCTGTCTTGTCTTCATTCACTTTCAATTTGTTTTTCCTCATCTTGCCCATTACTGCCTCAAAATCTTCATTCAGAGGGGAAATGCCTTCCTTACTTGACGCTTAGGTCTGGGGCATGGAGAGATATTGGATGGCATAAGCTTACTGATAACACCCCGTCCCATACCTCCGGATGATCTCTCCAGGTGGTTTCATGTAGATGTTAAATAGCATTCGGGACAGGATAGCAGCCCGAGGGATGCCAAATTTAAGCTCCCTTTTGCAGGGTGTCCCCAAGCATCACCATCTGGAATCTGCTTGACGGATAGGACCAGAACCACTGCATC
>NW_024816350.1:0-2179 GCF_019175285.1 Sceloporus undulatus
CAAACCCCAGTGGATACCAAGGGCCCACTGTAATAATAAGGATACCCCATTGTATTTAATGGGACGTGAGTATCCATGGATTTTGGTATCCGCAGAAGGTCCTGGAACCAAACCCCAGCGGATACCAAGGGCCCACTGCAATAATAATAACAATGGTAATGATATACAGTAGTGTTTTGGCATCCAGGGATAAAGGGGCCAAGTGACCCAGGGAAGGTGAAGGTGGCAAAGAAAAGAGGAGTTCAAGATGGGAACGGTTTCCATCGCCTTGCTCCTGTAATGCAGGTAATTGGGGGACTTAAGGGCAATGCAAATGGGAGTGCGAGTTGTAATTTAGAGGGGAAATGCCCTGGGTTTGCCCTGCCGCTGGCATTGCCGTGTGTGCCACTCTCATGACAAAACTATGACGAGGCTGGCGAGGGATCTGGAAACTCGCAGGCCTGAAAAGAAGCGTTGAATCAGCAACCTTTGTATATAGCCTTCATGCCCAGATTAAAACCCAGGGCCTGGATGGCGGGGGACGCTAATGGGGAGGGACAAAGCCGCGTAGCCGTATAGGACTCGGGCAAATATTTGCGCATCGTATTGGTACAACGCATACATATTTCTATATCAACAGGTATTCAAGGGGCCCTGGGAGTTGGTTTAAGGACCTGTAAGCGATAAAACAATATTTTCAAGGGAAAGACAAACAGGACGTCAGAAGGAATGACTGTTGAAAGCCAGGCGTGAACGCGGATGCAGAGGAGAGCGTCTGCTGGAAGAATACTGGGAGTTGGGGGGCTTTGGGGAAATAAGGATTGTTTTGGAAATGGATACGGAACGGGCAAAACGGACTTATTTTGCTCCGATCTTCTGCATTCTGGGTGTCGCAGTCTAAAAGGGATTAGAACAAGGAGTACATTATTTTATGCAGTGGAGACAGGTCCAAGTCCTTTCTGACAATGGCAGCCCTAAACTGAACCTATTGTAGGGTTTCCTTGGCCAGTTTCTTCGGAGGGATATTGGGATTTGCAGTTTAAGGAGCAGCATTTAGAGGTCTCTAATGGAAGAGGCAAAACCAAAGGAATAATGGGATTTGCAGCTTAAGGAGCAGCATTTAGAAGTCTCCAATAAAAGAGACAAAAACCAAAGGAATATTGGGATTTGCAGTTGAAGGAGCAGCATTTAGAAGTCTGTAATGGAAGAGGCAAAAGGCAAAGGAATATTGGGGTTTGCAGATTAAGGAAGAGCATGCAGAAAGCCAGAGGGTTCTAATGCTGCACCAAACTACAACTCCCAGGCTTTCACGAGGCCACCATGGCGGTCAAAGTGGATCCGTCTTGCTGCGGTTGTGTGAAAGGGCCTGGCTGTTGTCAGCCGAAGCAGAAAGAATCTGGAATGTTTCTTCTTCATCCACAGCCGCTTTGTTGGGATAAGTCAGGTTCTGGGAAGGGGAACCTGGTTGTTTTGTCCAGAGAGTAACCCAATAGTAATTCGGGAATGGAAAATCACAGGGGACCCAAGAGAGTTGACACAACCTTAGTTCCCAGATATATACACTCAGACACACACAGACACACAAATGTGGCAAAACAGGAGGGAGCATGGCTTTCCAAGGTGTGGCCACAAGAAGGCGCAAGTGCTATTTAAATACTAGTCATTGGAAAGGAGAAAAGAAAAAAATCTCCCTACTATGCTGATTATTATTATTAATATTATTATTATTAATAGTAGTAATAATATGAAGCAAATCCCTCCTTGGGATTCTGGTGCTGACTGACCTTTCCCATCAAGAGAAAAAGTGAAGCAATAGTATTATTATTATTATTAATAATAATAATAATAATAATAAAGAAGAAGCAATAGCAATAGTAATAGTAACAATAGAGAAGAATAAGCAATAGTAATAGTAATATGAAGCAAATCCCCCCCCCTTGGGATTGGGAAGCTGACTTGACTTTCCCTTCAAGAGAAAAAGTGAAGCAATAGTAATAGTAATATGTAATAATAATAATAATAGAGAAGAAGAAGCAGTAGTAATAGTAATATGAAGCAAATCTTGGCATTATGGAGCTGACTTGACTTTCCCCTCAGAAAAAGTGAAACAAATAATAATAATAGATAAGAAGTAGCAATAGCAATGGTAATACGAAGCAAATTGGGATTGAGGTGCTGACAGACCTTCCCCTCAAAATAA
>NW_024816351.1:0-1039 GCF_019175285.1 Sceloporus undulatus
TTGTTTGTTTCTATGGTTGTTTGTTTCATTCTTGGTAATATGAGTTATTCTGGTCTGTCTCCTTCCTTCTTGCCTGAAAATCTATTAATAAGGAAACTGGGGAGACTTTTAAAACCTCCCGAAGGAGCTCCTTTTGGCCTTTTTTGGGGGACAAGCCTCCTCTTAGAAGCCAAAGCTCAATGTTTGTGAATAATAATAATAATAAGGCTTGTATTAAAACTCTCCTCCCCATTCATGATCCCTTTTAAAACCCATGTTCCCCAAAAGGAGCAGAGCTGTGTAATAAGAAAACCCTCTCAGAAAAGACACACAAAAGACACACAAAGAGACACACTTCCTTCCTTTTGGCCCAAGGAGCCTGGCCTCCTTCTGACTCTGGAGCCTCAGGAGAGAAAGAGGAGCCTCTGTTCAACTGAGGCCCCAGAGAAGGTTCTGGAACATTATTCCCAACAGTCACAAGAAGCACAAAATGGCCGCCAGAACACAAAATGGCTGCCTCTGCCTCAGTGCTTGGCAGATGGCAGTTTGAGGCCTTCAGGGAACCCAAAATGGAGGATGAAAGGGCCCCAAAGTCAGAAGGGACCCCAAACAGCATTTTCAAACCTTAATAACACCTAAAATCTTTCCTGATGCTATAATATAGAGACTCACTGAGATACTCTGTATAAATACGTCTTTCCATGTGTTGATAAATAAATAAAATTTAATCATACTAATGCTACTACTAATAATAGTAATAATAATTTACAACCAGGAGATTTCTCCCTGTGGCTTCTCCCCCAGAGGCCTCTGCGTATGCTCAGGAGCCCCTTCTTCTTCTCCTTCTTCTTCCTCTGCAGAATCCTCCAGATGTCTCTCTGCTCCTCCTCCTCCTTAGGCTCTTCCTCTAAGCCTTCCTCCTCCTCCTCCTCAGGTCCTTAGTCTAAGCCTTCCTCCTCCTCCTCCTCTGGTCCTTCTTCTAAGCCTTCCTCCTCTTCTCCTCCTCCCCAGGACCTTCCTCTAAGCCTTCCTCCTCCTCCTCCTCTTCCTCTAAGCCCTC
>NW_024816351.1:1139-2179 GCF_019175285.1 Sceloporus undulatus
CTTCCTCTAAGCCTTCCTCCTCCTCCTCCTCTTCCTCTAAGCCCTCCTCCTCCTCCTCCTCTTCCTCAGGCCCTTCCTCTAAGCCTTCCTCCTCCTGCTCTTCTTCCTCCTCCTCCTCCTCTTCCTCAGGCCCTTCCTCTAAGCCTTCCTCCTCCTTTTCCTCCCAGACTTTGGGGGAGTGTTGTGTGCCTTCAATTCCTTTTTGGGGATCCAAACGCAACACTGTCACAGGAGTTTCTTCGTAGGTTTTGTTGTAGAGGGTTTGCCATTGCTATCCTTTGAGGCTGAGAGAGTGTGCCATGGGGGCTGGGGGTGTGCTGCATGCCTTGAACTCGTGTCTAGTGACCCCTATTCCCAGGGTTTCCTTGCCTTCAGGTTTGCCTTCCACTTTGCCCTTTGTCTTCCTGAGGCTGAGAGAGTGTCTGTTGCCCAAGGTTCCCCCGCAGTGGGTTTCATGGCCCAGAATGGATTGCATTTCCATCATGTAGATGTGTGTGTGTGTTGTCCGCCTTCCAGTTGGCCATTGGTCTTCCTCTGAGGCTGAGAGAGTGTGACTTACCCAAGGTCACCCATTTTATATAATGGGACTTGAGCACCCATGGATTTTCTATCCAAACCAAATCCCAAAGGATACCAAGGGGCCATTGTTTTTCCATCTTTTTTTGCAAACAGTAAAGCAGATCTTGCTTGCCTGATGTTTGCATGTTCAAGAGCAGTGTTGGGCAAATGCTAAGAGCTGCCTTGTGAGTTTAGGAAGAGGGTCCTGGAAAACAGTCCCCTTCCTCTGGACCCACAGACTCAGAAAGACATGCCCCCCCATTCAATGGGACCCCTTTGTTTGAGGCTGCTCTAGGTCCAGGAGGGTCTCTCAGGAGAGATTGGGAAAGTCATCCTTTGAGGAGTTCTGGTCCTTGAAAGTGAATATCTCCAGGCTTTCCTGAGAGGGCAATATTTGGGATTTGGGCAGATCCAGGCTGCAGGGCTCTCTCAGATCTGGTTCAAAAACACTGCAGAAATTATGATGATGATGATGAGGATGA
>NW_024816352.1:0-2179 GCF_019175285.1 Sceloporus undulatus
CAAGCGACGTTGGACCTCATCAGGGACGTCAGGGACGATGGGCGAGATCCCTTCCATCAAGGCCTGGATGTATGCCCCCATACAGGCATTGTAATTTATAGCCTTTACGATGAGAGCGGCCGAGGAGTAAGCCTTCTTCGCCAGGCCATCGATCTTCTTGGCCTCTCGGTCGGCCGGGGAAGTCGCTTGCTTTGGCACAAAGGTCTGCTGTGCCCCTTCCACAATGGCCGAATTTGGCTTAGGGTGGTCAGTCAACCATGGGCAGGCCGGTGGTGCGATCCGGTATAGTGTTTCGACCTTCTTGGAGGACGCGGCAAGCGAAGTCGGGGCATCCCAAGACCTCTGCACGATGGACTGCAGAGAAGGCAGCATCGGGATACATGGTAGAGTGGGAACGCGACCAAGGACTCTGCGCTCCACCGGGTCGCGGGCCTCCTCTTCAGGCGGGGAAAGGTCGATGTCGAGGGTCCGGCACATCTTGATGATGTGCTCACTGAAGGAGTGAACATCATCGGTGGGTGATGAAGAGCCCGGATGATGCATCTCCTGTGGCGAGGGCGGGTCGGATGGGTCGTCTTCCCCGTCAGAAGGTTCCCGCGATGGAGTCAAGGGATCCCGATCCGACTCGGAGTCAGATGTCATGGGAATATCCGTCACCCTGACTCGAGATGGAGTGCGAGCCGGAATTTGTGGAGCCGGTGGCTCAGAGGGCTGGCGACGAGGCACCGAGGATGAGGCCACAGCCTGGGAGGATGATGGCTTGTCTCCCTGGGGAATCGCAGGTCGCAGATTAAGCCTGGTGAATTCCCTGAAGGCCTTCTCCTTGGGGACCGACATGTAGTATCTTTGCGTTTCAGTGTCAAAGAACATGTCTGTGTCCAACCCCCACGGCTCCTCGACATCCGAGAGAGGGGCAGCCTCGTCCACATACGAGTGGACCGAGAGTGGAGAAGGCTCTCTCACAGGAGAAATTGGTTCGTTGATGGCGGCCAGATCTCCGGTCAGCGGAAGTGGTGTGGTTGGCACCGTGGTCACCTGCATCGCAGCCGTCGCCTCAGGGCGCGAGGAGGTCTTCTCTGTGGTCTCTTTGGAAGGGGAACGATGCTTGCGCGAAGCATGTTCTGCTGACTTGGCCGAGGGCTCCGACCGGGTATGGTCCTTCGTCTTGGACTTGGACTTAGACTTTTTGGGTGGAGGGGCCTCGGTGGCCTCAGTATGACGCCTTTTCTTAGAGGACGTCGGAGTCGCCGCCAGGTCTTCAGGCGGGAAGAACGGATTGTCCGGCAAATCATGTAGGACAGTGGTCTTCTTGGAGTGGGTGCTGGATGATTTAGCCCTCTCCGATGGTACCGTCTTCGTCGAGGAGGATGCCTCCGTCTCGGGCAACCTGGGGGCGTGTCGAGATGCTTTCGACGACGCCTTGGAGGACGGTAGCGAGGCGGTGCGAGCCTCCGACTCCCGACGCTCTCTCGAGCGTGAGCCCTCCGGGGATGGCTTCCTCCCGGATCTCTCTCTGGGCTCGAAACCCTCAGTCCCCGAGGTTTTCTGGGGGCGCTTGGAGGGTTCGTCGGTGACACTGGGTCTCGGGGGGCCACGGGTCACATAGGAGGTGGTCGGGGACCGTGTCCCGGCCGGGACAGAGACCACACTTGAGGCGCTGGCCCGTGAAGATGATGCGGGCGGAGCAACCGGAGGGAGCGATGATGAGCGGGGGCGTCCCTCCCGGACCTTTCCCAAGGCAATGGCTGAAGTCAGCCGGGATTCCCGGTTTTTCCTGGCTTGGGAAGACAGAGACTTACAGAGATGGCAGGCTCTGGCATCATGGTCCCTTCCCAGGCAAAACAAGCAAGAGGAATGAGGGTCCTGGACGGGCACCTTGCCCCCGCAACTATCACATTTCTTGAAGGGCGCAGGCATCCTTCCGAGTTGTCAAATCCAAGGGAGAATCAAGCGCGAAGTCAAAAACAAGCCGAAGAGGTCCGAAGTTACCGGGGCGGGAGAGAGAGAATGGTCAAGAACAGTCCGAGGTCAAAAAACGAAAGTGATTCCAAGCAAGCAAGAGCAAGCGAAAGTTCCTAGAAGCAGCTAGCGCGGCGGAAAAAAGGAACTGGGGGAAAGAGCGGGAAGGCAGGGGCCTTATAACGGGTGGGCGGAGTTACCGCCAAAAAGTTTCAATATG
>NW_024816353.1:0-2179 GCF_019175285.1 Sceloporus undulatus
AAAAGCAGCTCCTTTTTGAACCATGGAAAGGGCACCAGAGCCACCAGAGCCACAGCTTTTTGGTGCATCTTGATGCCTCCTGCCATGCGGTGGGGTGTATGGTGTCATGCCAGCATGGGGGCAGAGTCAGGACGTGTGATGTGCGGTCACAACATCCCCAATCACCACCAATGCCAACATTTAGGTAGAGCCTCTAAATCATTTCTAAATTATTTTTCATAGAGCATAGGCAAAAACACTTTGGATTCAAAAACAGATGGTGCAGTGCAAAACACAGAGTAGTTTCTAGAGAGATGCAGGAACTTACCCTCAGGAATTGTGTTGCAGTAATCAGTAGTGCAAGAATCAGCAATGTACTGAAAGTATTTGTTGTCTGCTGAAGTAAGGCTGTAATCTCCAGGCTTAAAATTCCCGGGCTGAATACAAGAAGCATACTGTATATCTCTCACTATAGATCTAACTTTTAAAAGTGATGAAAAATATGAAATAATGAGTTTCATACAATTAGGCACATGAAAACACATACACACACACACAGAAGTTAATCACCTGATTATTTGAAATGTCTCATAATACTGGTTATTAAGTTTAAATAGACAAATTAAATACTAGATACAGTCGACCCTCGCCTTACGCGGGGATCCGTTCCAGATCCCTCTGCTTAAGGCGAATTCCGCCTATGCTCAAGCCCCATTGGGAACAATGGGGCTTGCGCACAGCAGCGCGGTGGCGCAGCAGCGCACAGGTTGCAACGGGCGTGTGCGCGCATTCAATTGAATGGGACGCATTGCCCTTCCGCCCAGCGCGTGCTCCGCAGCTTGAGTGTGTATGCTCAAGTCCGCGTAAAGTGTGCCCGCGTATGACGCGGGCATGCTGTACTTTACTTTGGTAGGAGATCATAAATAAAATTGATTGATTGAATAGTATATGGTAATCAATTTTGTAAAGAAGGGGCAACTCTAATGTCTTTCATGTGTTGACCACAGAAGGCTGACAAGGCTGGATAAGAAATATACCTCCTTGACACTTGTAAACCCACAATGAGGGTCTGTTCAGATTGGTGGGAAAGGCCAGCCTTGAGGTGGAGTCGAGGCATGGCATCTACATGACTCATGCCCCAACTTTGCCCCCAGGACGTCGAGCCATGAGCCAGCGGATGTGTCACTTTCCAGGGCATAAAAAGAAGCTGGTTTTTGCTGCTCCGTTTTGCACTGTGAAAAGCAGAGATCAGGGCTGTGGAGTGTAGTTGCTGTGGCCCCAATCTAGCATTGAAAGGCACCCCTTTTTCGGTGGTCTGTTGAGCCCCTGAATCCTCTAAATACTCAAGAAGGAACACATGCACCAGAGAGAAGATTTTATTACACATATCCATAGATTCTTACCATCTTCCTCAGAGGAAAAAAAACATTTTATCCCCAAACTGGACTTCCTAATGGAAACAAGGTAAGATACACACTATTGATAGCAACCATCTTTAGGATGTTTGCTAATAACTTTTTCGGAGACATAGCACATAAAGAGATTTGAGTTGTTTTCAAAATGGTCAACTTCTATTCTAGAAGAAAGGTCCACATTTTCTCATGCCTTCTAAAGCCGGATGAAGGAATATTTACTTGGGAGCCTCATAAAAGTCACAGAGGAAGCAATATCCTGTAAAGCGTTCCATACATACAAAAGATGTAGAAGGATGGGAACATTTCTTAACTCTCATTCATGCAGGAAGAATATTGAGTTTGGAAACCTAATTTGGTGTATGTTTTCCTGAACAGAAAAAAAAATTGCACACATGAAAAAAGAAAGGGAAAGAAAAACCTTCCTACTTACTCATATTTGAGTGCATAACACCACTCATGCAAATGGTTTGCTTGGCCCTACAAGGCTCTTTTTCTTTCATTGTACACCTGCGTGGATTAAGACTATAACCACCACATGAATAGCAGCGCAGAGGTTCCCCTGCAGAAAAGAGAGATTATTGTGAAAACTCAGTGCCACAAAAAAAGAAGAATCCATGACAGGGTTGAGAGGGTTCATGACAATTGACAGGGCTTTTTTACTTGAGCCCAAACGTTTTGATTGCTTCTTTCCAAGGCTCAGGGACCTCCTTCATGTTTGACCTCATTCATGTTACAAGACGAGCACATGTCCTGCAGTATAAAGGTGGTCCTGCAGAAAGCAAAGG
>NW_024816354.1:0-867 GCF_019175285.1 Sceloporus undulatus
TTAATTAGAGATCCATTGTCTGCTGGGAATACCCCTGACCCTGGGTCATTTTCATTTTCATTTGTTGGGTCTTGGGTTTAGGGTTTTTCAGGACTGGTAGCCAAATTTTGCTAACTTTAAGGGCATATTAGGGTTCAAGAGGTTCTCCTGGAAAGAACGGAAACAGACAGTAATGTTTCTTGGTATTTTCTTGGTGCCATGGAAGAAATTAGGGAGCCCACCAACTCCCCCAACCCAAGGTCACACAGTATGTGTATGTGTGTATACACACACACACACCACTCACTTCCATGCCAGCATTCTCTGAAGATGCCAGCCACAGATGCTGGCGAAACATCAGGAACAAACTCTTCTAGAACATGGCCACATAGCCCCCCAAACCTACAAAAAACTACGGATGCCAGCCATGAAAGCCTTCGACTACAGAATAAAAAGTTGCTTGAAATCTTGCAAAAGGTGGATCTCAGATCTCACAGGAAACCAAACACTGATGCAAAACTTGCAATGGCAAGCCAGTCATTGTGAGATGAAACCATTTGTTTATTAGTTCATTTATTGCTCTCTAATTTATTCGGCAGCTCAGTGTCAGTTCAGTTAGACAGACAGGATGGAAAGTGGTGTCATGCCAGCCACAATCTCAGCAAACAGATCTCTGACTTGTGGTATGTGAGGCCTCATTGCTGTGTACATGCTAAAAGCTTGGAGGGAAATCTGGTGGGAGCATGGCTGGCATGCCCTCAAAAATACAGGATCCCCTACACTCCAATATGGGATGAAACTGAAGTCGCCAAATATGGGATATACCTTTGAAAACAGGACTCTTGTATGTGACTCAACCTACTTTAGAATAAGCATTATCAGAACTAG
>NW_024816354.1:967-2179 GCF_019175285.1 Sceloporus undulatus
TACTTTAGAATAAGCATTATCAGAACTAGCCAGAGATCTAGACAAGGATGTTTATCACACTATGCTCTTAAAGAGCTACTATTCCAGTGTGACTCCTCTAGCAGCCTCCTGTTGCATGCTGGGATTGGCAGTTTTAAGGAGCTGAACTTCTCTGCCTGAGAATTCTAAATACCCCTCCTTAAAACTGCCAATCCCAGCATGCAACAGGAGGCAGCTAGAGGAGTCACACTGGAATAGTACCTCTGTAAGAGCATAGTGTGATAAACACCAAGGTCTTCGTATGTTTATGTATAGCTCTAATGTGGGATAAGCGGACACACATCTTAATACTGGGCTAATGTTTACACAGACTATGGAATGAGCGCAAGCAAAGGATGTAAACGCATTTGAAAAATCCTTCCTTAATGAGATATTAACATTTCTCGGGATTGCCTATTGCTTTCAGAGCTTGCAGTTAATTTTCCCTCTAATAGGAGAAAGAATTCACACTCATTAGCAGCAAAGCAACAAAACGGCACACACAAGCAAACATTAAGCAGGCAATATTGTTCCATACATACCAGCCTCTCAAAGAAGTCTTTGACTTTCACCTTGGAGAACTGGGGAGCAATGACCTCTACTTTATGGTCTGTCTTAGCTATAAAGAAAACCAAACAAAAAGGTTTTTTTTAAAAATCCTCATGCTCCCTCTAAGTTTCTCAAAGCAACATACTGTACAGCATTCTCTCCCCCTCTCTCCATTTCGTCTCCACAACAATCCTGAAAAGTAGGATAGGCTGGGGAAATAAAACTCAACTAAATTCACTTATGGAGGTTCATGGCTGGCCAAAGAATTTCAATCTGGATTTCTTCAATCTGAGTCCTCAAGGAAAACCACTACAGTATACTGACTAATAATTCAGATGAGGTAGCCTCATGTAAATCTACAGTGCTATATAAATAATAATAATAATAATAATAATAATAATAATAATAATAATAATAATAATAATAGCAGCCACATGAAAAAGAAAGCAGGGCAAATGTACTTTTAACAATTGTGTGGTAGGGGGGAATTTCAGCAGGAGTTGAATGCAAGATAAGCTGTATCTTCTAAAATTTCCTCTTCTCCTCAACTATTAAAGGTGCATAAGCCATGTCTTCTTTTTCATGCTAATAGCTGTCATTTAGATGTTAACCCTATATGGATTCTAATATCTCAATATCTATTGG
>NW_024816355.1:0-2179 GCF_019175285.1 Sceloporus undulatus
TGCTTTACCAGAGTAATGTAACCTGCTTGCTCTTATCCTTTTAGATACACTGTGTATATAATGTGATTATCAGCATTGACTTCTCTCTATACAGATGACTGAAAAATAGGTATTTAGGTCAGCCATTCACAAAACTTTTCCTGATGAAAAACAAAAACCAGCAACAAACAATATAGGTGTGCTGGGGGCTTTTGTCAGGGAGGACCTTGAGGTTTTGCTAATAAATTCCTGACAATTTTGTATCCAATAAATCCCTTGCAATTTTTGAGCAGCTGCATTTCTCTGGTTGGTGACAGAACAGAAAATAATATCGGGCCAGTTGCCATGGCAGTTCGGTTGATGCTGTGTTAACAGGCTTAATCCTAGGTGGCTGCTAACCAATTGCCACAGCAGTTTGTACTAGCATACCATCTCTATATATTTCATTCCTATTATCTATCATACCCTGTGTTTTCAGGGTTGTCAGCCTGTGTCTTAAAAAGATTTATGCTGTCTCTTAAACCACAGCATAGTTAGAGGATATTTGGCATATATTCACTTGTTCTGGAATGACAGAATAATAGGCACCCGATAATTTCTTTGGTGGTCTTACAGTTTTTACCATGTTTTTGTTGTCTTGTTTGTTGCAATATTATTATTCCTTGCAAAGGTTTAACAAAAACATGTTTTAACTGAAAAATCCCACCCTTACAGTGTTGCCGGGTTGAAATAGATGGGCAGTGTTGATAAATTATCTCCTAACTAGCAACAAGGGATGCAAATCATGATGACATTTCCACAGTGAAATTAGGTCACTGGCCTGTTAATGGTTTCCCGCAACAAACGGTTATGCACAGTTTTTCACTACTGGCTCTCAACAGTTATTAAGGAAAGGGATTCCCTCTGATTCAGGAACAATAATACATTATGCCTCATTCGTGTAGGAAGGCAGGACTGAAAACAAACAAATAAATATTCCACACAGAATGTTCATTTCAGTTCTGCTCTGGTTCCATTACATCTTTATTAGTGTTTTGCCGCCTCTCCCTTTCTTGCTGCATTATCAGGTCTTGAAATTCTATGTTGCATTGATGCTCCTCAGTTTTGTGTTTGTCCTCAACATTTTCATATTTAAACACTTTTCAACCCTGCCAGTGATTGGAAAAATTACTTTTCTGAATGCAGCATCAAAACTAACACAGCCAGCATGGTCAGTGGCCCTGCCAGCTGCAGGGTTCCAGGATTTGTAGTCCAATAGAGGAATTTATCACATGAAGGAGATTGAGAGTTTATCCTGTGAATATCCCAGAAAAATTGCATAATTACACAAAATGATTTCACACAACATCGCACAAAACCCGCCATTAAAATGGTCACATACATCTTTTTACTTTCGGATTTCAGTGACAATGCATTTTCTTTTTTCTTTTTTCTTTTTAATAAATTTTTATTGAGTAAAAAAAGACACGAAAAAAAGACATAAACAAAAAAAAAACATACATTAAACACAATTAAAACACATTACACAATACCAACCACAAACAATTATATCTAACTAACACTTAACACCTGACAGACACATGACTTCCTCTGCTGAGCAACGATTACACCATAAATCTCTTTCCTAATCTACACATACTCTTATTCACAGTTAACTATTAAATCAAGGAAACTTAATCAAACTACATCTCTACCTATCTGTTACCACCCGTCCAGTTACAGTGATACGATATATTCTTACTAAATATAACTCTATATACTTCTTTAATGTCCTATCAAGGAGTGTCTTATAAAGTTTTACATGAACTGCTTAGTAATTCTAACCTATATAACACCTGCCCCTCCTCCTATCTATAAAATATCATGAGTTATCATATATACATCCTTATTCATTCTATAACTTCCATATATCACAGTATTTAGGTTTTAATCTACAATTGCCATATATCTATTGGAGCTCTTTTCTTGTTTAATATAAGAGAACCAAGGAGCCCAGTCTCTTGAAACCTTGGACGTAGTATCATTCTCCATATATGATGATAGTGTATACTGTACATTTCAAACAATTTGAATTTCCATTCATCTATGGAGGGTAGTTCTTCAGATCTCCAATATTTTGCGTATAGTATTCTGGCTGCAGCTATGGCAAAAAAAATCAATTTACCATATGATTTTTCCATCGATGGGTCTTCTATTATAT
>NW_024816356.1:0-2179 GCF_019175285.1 Sceloporus undulatus
AAGGCAAGAAGGAAGGGGGAGGGAGGGAGGGAGGGACAGGAGGAAAGAAAGAGGGAAGGAAGGAAGGAAAAGGAGAGAAGGAAGGTATAACTGAGTTTGGATTTATATAAATTTTGGGTGCCAAGCGATCAAAAATCATGACCCCTGACTGACCCCCATCGCAGCCGCCATTATCCCAAAAGCGTAGCCAGACCACGTAGCCAGACAAGCCTAGCAGGGCATGGCTGAAGCAGAAAGGTAGGTTTAAACCTTCAAAACCAGTTCTGGGAGTTGCCATTGTCGCAGGCAACCTGAATGAGGACAAAGGAAATTTGCCTCACCTATTGATGGTATTAAGTACCCAGCCATCTAGATAGTAGTCTTCTCCCAAAAGAAGCGGCAGACCCTTTTGTGTATCCATTGTTTAGCTTTAGTCTTAGTCAATAGATAGCCATTAACACCTTTGTTCCGCAGGTAGCTATAGCCTGAGGATAGGCTTCACAGTAGAAATAAGACCCAGATTCCAGGCTTTGTGAGCTACAGTTCCAAACCTCAACTCTGTTGAGCAACTGCTCCGGAGCTCTCTTGGGCACTGCGCCCTGCTGAAATCAAGCCAAAGCCCACTGTCTCTTTTGGGCCTCTTGTTAGCATAGCCCTCTGGAACTTAGCTCCTAGCCACTGCGGTCACCCCTTGCTTTTCCCATTCCCCGCAGCTGTGTCCACCTTCCAACATCCCTCACATCCGTCACTTAGAGAAGACTCCTAAGGTAAATATTTCAACGGTGCCTCTATCCTTTACCCCAAACTCTCCCCCTCCCTTGCTGTAGCATTGAATGTGTGTGTGTGTGTGTGCGTGTGTGATCCCTTTTGTTGTGTGGTTTTATGCAACTCATTGGAGTCTCTGTTTCTTGGGGTTGGACTAGATGACCTCTGGTAGACACACAGGGACACAATCCGCTGCGTGCGTTGTGCCTCTCGTAATATTTGGGCTAATTAAATTCCCCTGATTCGATCCTTCTTAACAAAGGAAAGAAGGGGGAAGGAAAGAAGATAGAGAGAGGGAAGGAAGGAAGGAGGGAGAAGGGAGGCACTCTGCACTCCACAACAGGTTTCGGAAGCCTCCTTTTAAACGTCTTGGTCTCGTCCTTCGTGTCTCTGTTTAATCAGTGACCTATAGGCGAGTGTGTGTCTCTGTGTATAGACTCCCTTGTTCTTCTTTTAATATAACAAAGGTTTATTAGGCATGAAACACAACACAAAACCAAATCCCGCGAGACAAAGGCTGACAGAAGGAGGCGCCTCCTCCTCAGCCTAAGAGGGAGCGCTAGGCCCAGGTTGCCCTCTCCTAAAGCCTTAGCCAATCAGAAACGTCCCCAGGGAAAGGGGCGGGGCGTTGTTGCGAGTTTCGCGCAGGCGCACTTTGCTTCGAGCCTTGCTCCGCCCTCCGGCACCGCCTCCTCCTCCTCCTCCACCCCTTAAAACCTTATCCAATCAGAAGGGTTTCCAGGGAAAGGGGCGGGGCGTTGTCGCGAGCTCTGCGCAGGCGCACTTCGCTCCGAGCCTTGCTCTGCCCTCTGGCACCGCCTCCTCCTCCTCCTCCCCTTAAAATCTTATCCAATCAGAAGGGTCTCCAGGGAAAGGGGCGGGCCGTTGCTTTGAGCTTCGCGCAGGCGCACTTTGCTCCGAGCCTTGCTCCGCTCTCCGGCACCGCCTTCTCCTCCTCCTCCTCCTCCCCTAAAGCCTTATCCAATCAGAAGCGTCCCCAGGGAAAGGGGCGGGGCGTGTTGCGAGCTTGGCGCAGGCGCACGCGCTCCTCCTGTTCCACGCGCTCAGAGCCGCCTCTCCGTCTCTCCCGCCGGCTCCGCTCGCGAGCGTCTGTGGGTCCCGCGACTCAGCTCGGCGGAGGGTTAGTAGTGGCGAGGCCAGAGGCGCGAGGGGGAGCCGGGGCTTGGCTTGGCGGGGGGCTTCCTTGGAGGCCTGGCTGCCCGCGAGGAGAGGGCCTTTGGGGGCCAGGGAGACGGGGCGGCCCTCTCTCGCCTCCTCCTCCTCCGGGACGCAGCCAAGGCTGGGTCATCCTTGAAGGCCCGCCCGTGGTGATGCTGGGAAGGATGCCTTCCGCCCCATTGACATCCTCACGGCCGTTCCCTCCTGGGGCTGCATCCGCACTGGAGAGAGAACCCGGTTTGGCACCGCTTTGACT
>NW_024816357.1:0-2179 GCF_019175285.1 Sceloporus undulatus
TGTGTGTGTGTGTGTGTGTGTGTGTGTGTCTTTTAATAGCTATCTCTTTTAGCATTGTAATAATGTAATTCCTTTTTAATGCACCTCTTTTCTATGTTTTAACTCTATTATTCTTTTATTATTGTGAATCCAGTCTGAGTCCCAGTTCTGGGAAAAGAGCAGGATACAAAAAATTTAATATAATAATAATAATAATAATAATACATTTCAATATCAAAGCTAGAGTCATTCATGCTATATTATTACCAGTTTCTTTGTAAGGGCATGAAAAGTGGGGAGTGGAGAAAGCTGGCAGGAAGAAGATCAGCTCATTTGACATGTGATGCTAGAGGAGATTTGTACCTTGGACCACCTAAAGCAAAAACAAGTAAATGGTCCTAGATAAATTAGGCCAACATAACTAAACAGAAGCTATTGTACTTTGAACATATCATAATATGAGGTATGACTCATTTTTTAAAAAAAAGATAAATGATAAGTAGAAGTGAAGACATTATCAAAATAAGATGACACCATTACAGATGGATAGACTCAGTCAAGGAAGTCACAGCCCTGAGTCTGCAAGACCTGGAGAGAACTATTGATGACCACAGCTTCTCATTCATGGAGTCATCATAAATCAAAGCTAACATAATCATAATCATAATTATCATTATTTATACATCATTTCCCCAGACAAACCAGGACACAAATAAGCTTATAAAGTAAATCTAGTATAGTATGGCTGGAATATACAAACACAGTGATTGGAAAGGAATGGCACTTTAAAAATACAATTTAAAATATTAAAAAGTAAACAGCAGCAACAAAAACAACAATGATATTGGTACTATAAACACCATCAATCAGATCGTCAAATGACAGAACCAGAACTACTAGCAAGTATGACACTCTAGATATTACTTCAGTCCAACTATCAACAATGGTTGTAACTATATTGGCTTGGAATTATGTAAGTTTCAGTCCAACAATATTTGGTGGGCCAATCCCCCCCCCCTTTTTTTAAATTAAAGACGACTCAGGCTGACAGTTTGAATGAATGGATGGATGGATGGATGAATGGACATCTTTGGCTTTTCTCTTGCCACCCATATTTTTACTGTCTCTCTATACAGTTTTATTTAATATACTTTTATAAACATTTGCCTTTCTCCAGATGTGCTGATATCTCTCTTTGGTTAATGGACGGTGACATTTTGGCTCCATCAGAATCCTCCCTCACACATTATGTCTGGAGAAATTAGGAAAACTCCAGTTCCTGTAGCAGTAGGAGCTGGTGTCAATGAGGCAGTGCATATACTTAGGGCTTCAATCAGAAGTTTAAATGAACTGTCCAAAGTGATAAATCCTATCCACAAAATTTGCTTATTATCTTAGGCTTCATTTGCACTGCAGAAATATTCCAGGTTGATAACACTTTAACAGCCATGGGATTTGTAGTTGTGGCACAAGAGCTCTCTGAAAGAAAAGGCTAAATGTCTCAGGAAACTACAAAAAACATTCAAAGGACTGGATTTGCATGTTTTACCTCAACCCCCTAAAGTTTTCCTGATGCAAGCATGAAGACTTCTTGATAAATTCAGTGTCCCACACTGAACTTTTAAACTAAAAGCTGCTTGAAGTAATGATAATAATAATACACAAAAGGAATCATCAGCCCATTGGCATCTGATCCAGCCACTTTCCCTGTGTGTGTGCATGCATAAATGTACAAGTGAGTATTTTTTTTTTTTGTCAGTGTGAAATTATCTAAGTTCACATTAAAATAAAAATAAAACATCCATACTTACATGCCAGGTGCGGGCTGGCCAAAACCTCACCTACAAAGCAACACGTATACGTTCTGCTTTTAGTCCTGAAGACGTGGAGCAATGATGTCTCAAAGGCCTCTGAGGAATCTTCTCAACCCCAGAAGGGATTATTGATGCGGCAGAAGCAGCATCTCACATACTAGTCACCCGCGAGCAAGGCAGCACTTTAAACCTGGATGGTATTCTGTGTGAAGTTACAGGATGCTCCAGCAATAATTTAGAGGTTTTGCAAGCAGTTCTCTAGGGATGGATAAAGCAGTCTATTTCTAATCTGTGTCACTTTTCTAGGTATTCATTCATAGATTTGTTTTGTCCTAGTCTGCTTTTATTCCACATTTTTCCAAATTATAAACCCTACTGTTATTAAA
>NW_024816358.1:0-2179 GCF_019175285.1 Sceloporus undulatus
AACAGTTCTTACTGTCAAGAAGTTCCTCTTAGTGTTGAGCTGGAATCTCTTTTCCTATTCCTTGCATCCATTGTTCCATGTCCTATGTCTCTGGAACAGCAGAAAATAAGCTTGCTCCATCTTCAATGTGGCACCCCTTCAAATACTTAAACGGGGCTATCATATCACCTCTTAACCATCTCTTCTCCAGGCTAAACATATCCAGCTCCCTAAGTCTTTCCTCATAAGGCATGGTTTCCAGACCATGGTTGCCCTCCTCTGGACATGCTCCAATTTATCAAAATCCCTTTTGAATTCCAAACAATGTATTAGCAATAGGTGTGAAGATCCTTTGGGAAAGAGTCTTTAACTGGAGGAATACTAATGATCATGGATTTTAGTAATCCTTCAATAATTGCATTTTGATATTGTTGTCTTCTCCACTGGCCAATATTAAAGTTCTTATAATGTTTGTACCACTATGCTCCTGTCTCTTTTGGCAGTGTGATAATTTCTTGCAACATTTAGTTCCATTCAGCACTGTTTTACTATGTATACCATGCATAACAATTCAGTGGATTTTATATCCAGCAACACATGTAGCTCAATCCTTCTAAAAGGGACAGTATGTTTTTTCTTGAAAGTTGCTTCCAGTTTTGCTGCATAGGATCTTGAATGGACCATTGGTAGGTATGCCAAAATGGAACCCTATTTAAAATTGTTCTGTGTGTCTATTCTTTTGCCATATGATGATATGTGAATTAACTTATCTTTCCTCTTTCTTTTTGGATGATGATTGATTGACTGATTGGTTGGTTGGTTTTATTTATATCCAGCCTTTCTCCCAATAATAAGACTCAAGGCAGTTAATAACATATTTAAAAACAATGCAGATTTTTAAAAAAATAAACTTAAAACTTTATAATAAATATAAAAATATAAAAGTTATTTACAAGCAATTCAACAGTTTATAAGTTAAAAGCATTACAATTCATTAACAGACTACACACAGACCATAAAGACAACACCATACACAATTAAAGGTCCATCTCAGTCAGTTTTTCAAGGCTTGAGTGCATAAATATGATTTAACTTGCTGGTGAGAGAGCAAGGATGGGGCCATCCTGGCCTCTCTAGGGAAGGAATTCCAAAGTCTGCGATCAGCCAGATGGCCCTCTCCCTTGTTCACACCAAATGAGCAAAACAGGAATTTCTCTAGAAGATCTAAGGGCTCTTACAGGCTCCTAAAGGAAAATACTGGTCCTTCAAACAGCCTGATCCCAACCTTTATTTTTATTGTTTTGCTAGTTAAAAGTGAATATTGGGATTATTATTTATTTAAAAGGAAAAGTTATCCCGCAGATCAGACAGATTTTAAAAATATACTGCAAAAATTCAAGAGGAGAGGAAGCAGGAAGTATAGAATTTGATTAAATCCTCTCAACTGATTAGGCAAAGAATATAGAATACATAAACCTGTAAAATATGGAAGAGAGCCAGTGTGGTGTAGTGGTTTAAGCATTGGACTATGACTCTGGAAACTAGGGTTTGGATCTGAATTCAGCCATGGAGACCCACTGGGTAACTATGGCCCGATACAGATAGGCCAAAATAAAGCTGCTTTGGGTCACTTTGGAGGTATGCTGTTTAAATGATGCATGCGTTCTAAGAGTCTGGAAGCTGTGCCAAAGCTGCAATCCAGTCCTAAAGACTGGAGCGTAGCTTTGGCACAGCTTCTGGACTCTTAGGACACATGCAACATTTAAACAGCATACCTCCAGTGACCCAAAGCAGCTTTATTTTGGCAGTCTGTATAAGGCCTATGGTCAGGTCACATTCTCTCAGCCTCAAAGAAAAGCACCGGCAACCCTCCTCTGAACAAATATTGCTAAGAAAACCCATTATGTGCTTGCTTTAGGGTTAACATAAGTTGGAATCAACTTGAAGGCATAAAACAACTACAAAAGATGGGAGTTGATAGGCTATGTTACATATGGAAACAGACAAAAACTCAGTCTAAATGATTGACTTGAAACAATGGGATGATGCTAGAAGATGTAAGGGTGGCTTGTATGTGGGGGATTGCTTGAGAGTGAGAACAAGTTAGTCATTACTAGATATTATTTGTGACTTGTTGCCTGGTCATTCTAAACCTATCACTCTTAAGATTGCCACCTTTGCAGTAGCAACCCAAAAGATC
>NW_024816359.1:0-2179 GCF_019175285.1 Sceloporus undulatus
GAATTGAAGGCACACAACAACAACAAATGTGCCTTCAAATCATCTGCCAACATATAGCACCCTCACAAATGTTTTCTTGTCCATAGAAATCAGAGACATAGCCGTGTTAGTCTGGAATTTGTTGTTGTGTGCCTTCAAATTATTTCCGAGTTATGGCAACCCCAAGGCAGACCTGTCATGGGGTTTTCTTGGCAAGTTTCTTCAGAGGGGGTTTGCTATTGCCATCCACTGAGGCTGAGAGAGTGTGACTTGCCCAGGGTCAGATGGGATTTCCACAGCTGAGCTGGGAATCGAACGCTGGTCTCCAGAGAGCTAGTCCAACGCTCAAACCACTACACCAGGCTGGCTCTCATAATGGAGTTAGTCTGGAAAATCTGTAAGCAAAGGGATCTTGTAGCACCTCTGAGACTCAGTGAAAGACAAAGCACAATCTTTTTTTAATTATTAAATTTTTATCAAATAACAAACGTATACACAATAGAAATAACAACAAAAAGAATTTCCACCCAATAATACATCCTTTCGAAGTTGTAAAACGATCCAGATCATTTTGCCACAGTCAGGTGGTCAGTGTCCAAGAAGTCCTTCCAAAAACCAACTTGGTGCAAAGGTGGAGCAAAATGAGATATATTGTTACTGACATAATCAGTAAAAACAGACCAATCCTCAATGAATGTGTGTTCCCTTTTTTGGTCGGATCTGTTCTTGAAGGAATATGAAAGATGTTCTGACAGCCATGTGTCCCAGACCTTTTCCCACCAGTTTTCAAGTAACAAATTCCCCGTCTTCCAGCATCTTGCAATTTCAGTTCTAGCTGCAGAAATTAGGAATATGATCAATCTCCAGTGTTTTAGATGACTGTTGACTTTGCTGAAGATTTATAACAATAATAAGGCTGGACAAAATTTCACTGGTTGTTTTATAATGTCACATATCTGCATCAGTATTGCATTCCAAAAAAGCATTGGTAGACATTGCATAATCTTTCATAGATTGGGTCTGCTTCCTCAGATGCATTTTTCCCCATAGGGTTTTCTTAAGCAAATGATACTCAGAGGTGGTTTTTGCCAGTTCCTTCCTATGAAACAGCCTACAGCTCCTGGTATTTGCTGGTGGTACTAACTAGGGCTGACCCTGCTTAGTTTCAGGCTCTCATGCCTTTAGGATATTTATTCCTAGGCTTTTTGTGTCAATTCTTTCAGGGCCTCTGAAGAAGTGGACTGACATCCACACAAAAGCTCATGTTGAAACAAATAAAGGTGTTCTTAGATTCCTGCCTCTCCCTTATTTTTCCTCCTTTTTTTATGCAATCCTTGCAGAGGCGGAGTGAAGTCCCAAACACACAGTCTGACATCTGACTTTCACTGTGGCTTCTTCGCCACACCAGTCTCTGCTCTAATCTCTGTGGGCCAAAGTTGGTCGCCCACACATGCATAGCCAAAGAAACACCCTTTTGTTCAACCCCTATAAAAATGTTGCTGGTCTTGCGCCCCTCATAAATGTCCTGGCAATGAATGCCACATGTTAAGGATGGGTTACGTGTTTTGTGGGGAAAGCCAAACATTAAAAAACCCTGACATTTTGGGATATATTTTTTAAAAAGTCACTCTGTTCAGAGTTGTTGTTGTTGTTGTTGTGTATCTTCAAATCCTTTTGGACTCATGTGGCAACCCCACCATGGGGTTTTCTTGACAAGGTTTGTTCAGAGGGGATTTGCCATTGTCATCCTCTGAGGATGAGAGAGTGTGGGCAAGACTGCCACTATCTATCTATCTATCTATCTATCTATCTATCTATCTATCTATCTATCTGCGCTGAGCAAATCTGGTGGATCTTGTAGAGTCAAAGACCTTCACAGCCGGCATCCATAGCTTTTTGTGGTTTTTTTTTGAATATGTGGCCATTTTCTGGAAGAGTTTATTCCTGACGTTTCAGCAGCATCTGTGAAACGTCAGAAATAAACTCTTCCAGAACATGGCCACATAGTCCCAAAAACCCACAAAAACTGGTGGATCTTATTTGTGGGAAGTGATCTTGAATAGATGCCCTGTTTTTCATTTTGTTCAGGAGCCACAGGGCGGGGGACATTTAATCTTATTGCTTGTTATAACAAGGCCAATGTTTGTGCTGTGTTTGCTGAACACAGCCACGCCTTTTCAGAGACTGGGATACATTATAT
>NW_024816360.1:0-2179 GCF_019175285.1 Sceloporus undulatus
TAGCTAGGATTAGGGGCCACACAGTAACCGCACGGCCCCTAACCCTAGTATGTACTGGTGGTACCATTATGACATAACAGACACATAGCGTCCGCACGTTGCGCTAGTTACGTCACGAGTGCACCATTGGTGCACTCAGATGTAATTGGCATGGCGGAAAAGGAACCCACTTTTTGCAGATTCTTTTTCCTCCGGAGGGAAGCCGTGTGGTTTGGCGGTTGCAGATTCCCTCCAGAGGAAAAAAGGCCGCCAGCATGGTGCCCTTTTTGGGAAGTCTGCCCCAGGCCATAGTTATATAAGGGCCATATTCCAGTCACAAAATTCTTTGTTCTTGTAAGCCATGTTATTTGTTTAGACAATAAAGACCCTTTTGTTTAGTCTTGAATTTGCTTTATGTAGAATTCAGAGACATTGGCGGGATACAAACCGCCATATAGTACGTATAGGATACGTACTAGGGTTAGGAAGGGGCGGTGCTTCCGCACCCCCCTAACCCTAGTACGTATCCTATACGTACAAGATGGCGGCGCCCCTTCTACATGGGCACCGCCATCTTTACGTACTGGACGCATAGCGCTTCGCGACGTCATCAGTGCGCTGCAAGAAGAAGCTCCAAAATGGGAGTCGCGCGGTTTGGCTGCTGCGGCTCCCGTGCGGAGCAAACGGCGGCGGCGGGGAAGCGCCGCAAAGCGGCGGTTTGTATCCCGCCTTTGCCATGTTACTGTGGAATATCAGTATGGAAGGAGATCTTGCAGCATATTTGAGACTAACTGTGTGAGAGAAGTTATAGCATAAGCTTTCATAGACTTGGGCCATTATCACATGGGAGGAATGTCTCCCAATTTAGAAAGAAAAGAAAGTACTGTAGGGCCAATTTGAAAATGAACGCTATTACGCGAATGGTTATCAAATGCACAGAAGAACACAATGGCCATCGCAAAGCCAAAGTAGTGTGGATGAAAAGAAATTATCATATGAGTACGTACCCTTCATAGTCTAGAATTCAAATTAGCATCCCTGCACATGCGCAGTGAGGGCAGAATCAGATTGTGACCTTTTTACACTTCCCGCTGGGCTTGCATCTGGTTCCCATTGTTTTGCCTTGTTTCATGTTATTTGTTCATTCATTATCCTTTACAGTGCGTCCTCGCCTTACACGGGGGATCTGTTCCGGATCCCGCCGCGTAAGGCGAATTCCGCTTATGCTCGAGCCCCATTGGAAACAATGGGGCTCGTGCGCGGTGGCGCGGCGGCACAGGCGCGTGCGGGGCACAACGGGCACGCGCGCCCATTCAATTGAATGGGACGCTCCGCCCCTTCTGCCCCGCGCGCGCCCTGTGGCTTGAGCGCGTATGCTCAAGGCTGCGTATGGCGCGCCCGCGTATGGCGCGGGCGCACTGTATTTCACATTATTTACGCAATTCACATTATTTGTTCATTCATTACCCATTATTTCACCTAATTTAGGCAATTCACCAATTCAAAATCAGTTCAAAGCAACCTTGTACTTAGTTTGAGCACTGGACTATGACTCTAAAAGGCAGGGATGGGATCCCACTGGGTGACCTGGTGCAAATCGCACTCTCTCAGCCTCCTCAAAAAATGGCAATGGCAAACTCCACCTGAATAAACCTGCCAAGAAAACCCAAAAGCAGGGTGGGGGTCTCCATGGTTGTGTGTGTGTGTGTCTGTGCCTGTGCCTTTTAAGTCTCCAGCTATGGGGGGAATAGGGGGAGAGAAGCAGTCCCTCCCATTTGGAAGAGTTTGGCTGCAGTGAGGTTGTGGGGGGGCCTGGGTCCTCTCTGGTTCTAACCTGGCCCATTGGAGTCCTATTGAAGGCAATGGTGCTGACTCACCATGAGTCGGAAATGGGGAAAGGGGAGGGGAAACTGGGCAGGAACCAGAGCTGGTGACTAAGGCTACATCCACACTGGAAAATAAATAAGTTTGGCACCGCTTTAACTCTTTGTGCTCAAGGCTATGGAATTCTGGGAGCTGGAGTTTGTTCTGAACCCAGAGCAATGACCCTGAGGGGAGCAAAACAGACCCCTATTCCTTAGGCTGCCCCACTCCATCATCCCCCAAAGGAGAAGGAATGAGGGAAGAAGAACAACTCTTTGGAGCTAATAATAAAAAAAGGAGGGGGAGTTTTCTCTCTTTTTGAAGTCTCCTGGCCCTG
>NW_024816361.1:0-2178 GCF_019175285.1 Sceloporus undulatus
GGGGGGCATCCAGAACAGGGTCATGCTCAGGTCACTCACACCAACTTTATTAATCTAATCTGAAATAGGGAGGGGTGAACGTGGGGCTAAATCTTGGGGTAACATCTTCTCTTAACACTGAGATTGTCTTGTCTGTCATTTTCCTTGTTTACAGAATCACTTGTCAGTCATGAGAAAATCCACACAAGAAAGAAGTCACATAAATGTCAGCATTGTGGGAAAAAATTGCTTACAAGTCAGTCCTATTGTCACATAAGAGAGGCCACACAGGAGAGAAGCCACACAAATGCCAGCATTGTGGGAACTGTTATTCTCAGAGGTCAGACCTAGTGAGACACAAGAGAATCCACACAAGAGAGAAGCCACACAAATCCCAGTAGTGAATTAACATTATTTTTTTGTCAATAATGAATACAAAAAATATGTTTTCAATCCAGTGGTGCCAAGAAAAGGCCCTTGTGATTTTGTTTGTAAGCTTTGTCTGTTGATATGTCTGTTTGTGTTTTAAAGTTGTATTTTGTTATTATTAGGTTTTAATTGCTAATAGTATAGATAATTACTTTGGTTTGTAAATGTGGGTGGGGATTGTGGGTCGTGGTATAGGTTAGGTAGTTCAAGGGCTGGGATTTGTTATAGATGTGTAGAATAGTTATGGGAATGATAGCTTTTGCAATGTGGGGGATGTTGGCTGAAGAAAGTTGGGGGCAGGTATTGACAGAAAGGATAGTTTCTGGGAATGGCAAAGGGGGGCTTGTTAATTGTGGGGCAGAGACTGTGGGAATTGGAGGTGGGGGCTGGGATTGGAAGAGGGGGGAGTTTTTGATGTTGGGGTTTTAATGTAATGTTTGCTTGGCGTGGGCAGTTCTGGCTTAAACACTGGATTTCTATGTGTTCTCAATAAAGTTCTTTGCTATTTCAAACACTGGACTCTTTGATGCACAGAAGTTCTGAATTTGCACGAAACTGACCTTTTCTTCTCTCCTCAGTCCTCAGCTCCATTCCCAGCCATAAGAACATCACAGACACACACACACACAAACATACAGGATACACAGAGAGAACTATATTTCCAAAGCAGAGCCTTCCTTTCCTGCTTTTCCCTCCTGAGTCCAGCTCTGAAGCTTGGGCTCCATTGTGGTCTCCTCGAAGGAAGGAAGGAAGGAAGGAAGGAAGGAAGGAAGGAAGGGGAGGCCGCTGAACCTGCAGAGCATAACTTCCTTTCCTGCAAAGGCCTCCAGCGGAATAAGCAGCAGCATCTAGGCCCTGGCAATCCCTGCACATGCTGAGGAGGCGCATCAAGGGGGATGTTGAGGTCGCCCAGGACTAAAAGCCTAGGCGAATCCAGCAGCAGCACAAAGACCAGTTGTGTCAGCTCCGCTGGGGAGTCTGTTAAAGAACGGGGCGGACAGTAAACCCACAGAATCCCCAGAGTTTCCCTAGTCTTTAAGCTGAGGCAAATACATTCGATGTGGTCCATCGTAGGGATAGGTATCCTGGCCAAAGCAAGATTGTCTTTATGGACCAAAGCGACGTCCCCTTACCTGCTCACTGATGGAGAATCCCGCTGGTAAGGCCTGAGTCCAGGTTTCTGAGCTATCATTATCCAGCCAGGTCTCCGTGAAACAAGCCAAGTCAGCCTCTTCGTCCAGAAGGAGATCATGGACTATCTGCGTTGTATTTTTGACTGACCTGGCATTACACAAGAGCAGGGAAAGGTTCTGTGGTTGGTTTGGTATGCTCTCCAGCTCTTTTGGAATAGCAGGGTGAATGGAAGGGGAGATAGATATCTGTCAGGTTCCTAATTGCAGCCCATCTTGCAACACAAAAAGCAGTTCTTTGAAAAAGGAATACTTTTTATTGAAGGAGATACATGTAATAGAAGTGACTTTTTTTGTCAGGAATGAAAGAAAGTATGGATATATGACTTTTATAACCATATCAACCTCACCCCATTAACCAATAAAGCTAATTAACTGGATAGCCCTTTACTGCACAATGTCCTCCCAGCCAGGATTCTGGCAGCGTTTCTAAAAACAATTAAGCTCTCATGTGCCTTCTCTGAACCACTGCACCTGTGGCTTTTGACCACAGAACTCAGCCACACAACAGTTTTAATTAACATTATGGCATATATATATATATATATATATATATATATATATATATATATACACACAC
>NW_024816362.1:0-2178 GCF_019175285.1 Sceloporus undulatus
ACCCAAGTTGCAGCTAGACTAAAATCTTGGATTTCTGTTTTATTTTTTATGGGGCAACAGAACCAGGAAAGCCCCCCAAATGTTTTTAAATTCAAGCAGGAGGTTCCTACTCCACACAGAGGATATATAAATGGCTTTACAGTAGTTTCATTCATTGCCTAAAACGGGAAAGCCAGAGCAATTACTTAGATCAGGAACAGGCACAATCCTGTTTTACTTGGACAAGGAATGAACAAGCTGTGTGTGAGAGTGTGTGTATGTGTATATTTTATATACACTCATCCCTCCATATTTGTGGCTTTGATATTTGCGGATTTGATTAATATGTTCTCTCTAGGAATATCTAAGTCCTCCAGTACAGCTCTATGGTCAATTTTAACTAAAAGCTGCACCTAAAGACCTAGAGATTCCTAGAGAGAATACTCTACTAGGCATTTGCAGCTCCTCCAGTGAAGTTCTATGGTCAGTGTCTGTTGGACATTGACCACAGAGTTGCACTATGGAGGACCTAGAGATTCCTAGAGAGGTGTCCTCTCAGGTAAAAACATGGGTATTTCTGTTATTTTCCATATTCACGGGGGTCTTGTGCCCCTAACCCTAGCGAATATGGAGGGACAAATGTGTGTGTGTGTGTGTGTAAAATTTATACTGTTTTAACATTTTCAAAAAAATATACAGTCAGCTCTTCTTATACAGTACATGGATTTCTTATACATGGATTCAAGGATCCACGGTTTGAAAATGTTCAAAAGAAGTATAAATTTCAAGTATCAAACCTTGATTTTCCATTTTTTATAAGGGACACCATTTTGCTATGACATTATATTTAATGGGACTTGACCATCCACGGATTTTGTTATCCATGGGGGATCTAGGAACCAAACTCCAGTGTATAACAAGGGTCCACTCTATATAAATATGTATTGTGTGTGTGTGTGTATATATATATATATATATATATATATATATATATATATGTATAAATGTGTTTATACACACACAATACATATTTATACACATACAATATACAGTATATATATAATATATATATACACACACACATCCACATCCACAATACATATTTATACACACACAATGCATACATATAGATAGATAGATAGATAGATACCCCCCCCCACACACGTATTCTTCCTTGCCTTAAGTAAGAAAACCTTCTGCTTGGTCCTTATCTCTAGGTACAGGCTTTATACACACATTGCCATAAGCATCGTTGATTAAGTGACACTAAGGCAAAACAAAACGCAAAAATGCCAAAACCTCCACTCCTCCCCTTAAAACCCTCCCTTTTCTCCCTTCGGCAATTTCCGTCCTTTTCCGTCTCCGCCCGCCGCTCGAGGTTCTCTCCTTCTACCTCTATTTTCCGGGACACTCTCTTTCCACATATATAAAGGCACGCATGCGCAGAACCTAGGAAGGGCTAGGAGAGCGTGGCGCATGCGCAGAACAGTGGTGACGGCGGCTGTGGTTGTTGTCGAAACGGCCGGGAGCACGTGAAGAGGGCAACGTCATCATAAACACTCGTAGCTAAGATGGCGGCCCCTGCGGGCGGAAAGGTAAGGCGGAAGCGGGGAGGGAGAGGCTGGTTCGGGGCCCAGGGGGACCAAAGGCGGCGGAGAGGGCTCTGGGGCGGAGAGGGCTCGCCTTGCCCTCCGGATACTGAGTGGGGGAAGCGGGGGGATGGGAAACAGGGCGGCGGCTGTGTATATGGCTCAGGCTGCATCCACATTGCAGAGATGATCCAGTTTGACGCCACTTTCACTGCCAAGGCAGTTCTGCAAATGCTGGGAATGGCACAGTGGGCCCTTGGTACCTCCTGGGGCTGGGTCCCAGGACCCTCTGGATGTCAAAATCCCTGGGTGGTGATAATAGTGAAGATAATTAATAATAATAATAATAATAATAATTTATTCCTATCCCGCCTCTCCAAATTATATTTCTAAATTATACAGTATTTACATATTTATAAATTTATATCTCTTATTATATATTTTATTATTATTATTATTATATGTTATGCACAATATTATATATAATGTATAATATTATACATAATAATATATAATATAATAATAACTCAATATAGAATAAATATATAAACATATAATATAAATAATATATTATATAATAATATATGTATATATAGCATATATATTTTAT
>NW_024816363.1:0-2178 GCF_019175285.1 Sceloporus undulatus
TATTAGGCACAGGGGCGTCTATAAGAGACGCCCCTTTTTTAAAATAGGACGTCCTCCGGACGTCCCAAATGCCGGTACAGAAAGCACCAATATTCCGTTAAACATTTGCAAAAATACTTCGATTGACAGTTGGCATCATATCCTGTGAGACTGCCATAAAGTGTTGAGTCAGAGCACCTGGCATGATGCAAGCTAACTGCAGAAGTCACTTCATGCTGTTTGGCACCAGGATATGACTCCCAACCAATCCAGTATACAGCTCACATGCGGATTGGTGTGGATTGGACTGAAGTTGTGTGTACAAGAGATTGTGAAGTTGAAGGAACTCGGAGAGGAGAGCTTGCAAATATTTGTATTATTTTGCAACTCAAGATAGAGAACCTCCAAGGATTTCGATTAAATCAACTGTGTTTGTTATTTATTTTTAGTGTAAAAAGTGGTCAGTGCATTGCCAATATCTATATCTGGATATTTGCTTCCGTACTCTGCTATGTTATTGCTGAGCTGCATCTGGGAGTGTCACCCTCAGATTGCGCTGTATATTGGCTTGTGAACACGATAGGAATTCAGAGCCAAGAAGGACTGAGAGCCAGTGTGCTAATCCTTTTTGTCTGATTTATTTGCTCCAAGCATCCATTGTATTCAATTTGGTTTCAGACCATTCTTCCTCCCAGGACACATTCTAAGGCAATTTAAACCCTTTTGGACACTTGGTTTCTGCCCCCAAGCAACAATTCCAGCATAAATATCTGGCTTGACTGGCTGTTCTTTGACTTCAGTCCAATTACAGACAGACAGACAGTCGGTTTACATGGCTAAGCACCTCAATGCAGTCGCCAACCCCACTTGTTGCAGGAGCTCCTGACTTCGCTTCCCATTTCAAACCCTCAGCAATTGGAATCAAGATCCGCCTAGGTAAAGTATTACCATTAAGAAAGTCTTACATCTCTTCACCACTCCCACCTGTTATCTAGTTCTTGTGCATGTGTGTGAACACTTACGTGTGTGTGTGTGTATTATGCTTTTCCCCTCAATAAAAAATTAAAAAACCATTTCAAATGCCTTTGGAGTTCTGTGTGCGTCCAGGCCTGGTATAGTTAAGCTGAATCCCGATGTTGCTCTTCTCCAACCTAACTTTATATCTCTTTCAGCTAAGTAACAAATTCCCCTAAAAGCATAGCACTTGCGGGTGACCTCCCCAGACTCCAGTGTTCTGGGTAACAAAGGGCCTCTTGAATCAACCATAGAACTAAGCAAGCTCAGGTAGGAAAAGAAACATTAGAGAACATTGCCATTGTCCTCCAAGCCATTGCAGGGCCAACAGAGGGATTTCACCCAAGATGTCTCTCCAGAGTCTCAAAAGGCTTGAAGAGGGGTCAAAAAAGCCAGGAAACTGGGTCAGGGATTGGCTGAGGAGCATTTGGAGTCAAAAAGCATTTGTCTCCATGGTTCCTTCCCACAAAATTGTAGAATTGACAGTTTAGGATAGGATATTTAGAATCCTTAGAAAGTGGAGAGAAATAGTGACTCACTAAACTACAAATCCCAAGATTTCACAGAAAGTGCTATGACAAACTATGTGTGAAAGGGATCTAGGAGTCCTGGTAGACCACAACTTGAACCCGGGGCAACAGTTTGATGCAGCAGTTAAAAAGGCCAATGTGATTCTAGGCTACATAAATATGGGTATAGTGTCATGGCAGGGGTTGGACTGGATGGCCTTTCTAGTTTCTTTCAACTCTTTGATTCTGTGTTATAGATTAAGGGAAGTAATAGTGCAATTCTGTTCTACTTTGGTGAGACCCTCATTTGGAATACTGTGTCCATTTCTGGTCACCACAATTCAAAAAGGATGTTGAGAAGCTGGAGTTTATCCAAAGGAGAGCAATAAAAATGGTGAAGGGTCTGGAAACCATCAAGCCCTATGAGTGGTTTAGGGATCTGGGAATGTTTAGCCTGGAGAAGAGAAGGTTAAGCGTGGATAGCCCTGTTCAAATACTGAAGATGGAGCAAGCTTGCTTTCTGCTGCTCTAGAGCAAAGGTCATAGAACAATGGAAGCAAGCCACAGGAAAAGAGGTTCCACCAAAACATTAGGAGGAACTTCCTGACAGTAAGAGCTATTCAACAGCAGAATATACTCCCTCAGAGCATGGTGGCAGCTCATTATTATTATTATT
>NW_024816364.1:0-2178 GCF_019175285.1 Sceloporus undulatus
ATTCCATAGCATTGAGCCATGGCAGTTAAAGAGGCATGTCCTGATGCATTATTTCTGCAGAGCAGATGCAGTGTATGTGATACTAAGCATAGTATTCTGCAGAGCAACAAATGGTAGAAATTCAGAGCAACAAATTGAACATAGCGGTATAATTATTTTACATCACAACATTGGTATTACAGCATTCTCCTTTCATATCTTGACAGGCACAGCCCATTTCTCTGTGCAACGAAAGGTGTAACCCAGGCTATATGAAGGTTGAGAAAGAAGGGTATCCATTTTGCTGCTATGACTGTCTCTCATGTCCTGAAGGAGAGGTTTCAATTCAGAAAGGTAAGATACACACTACAAAACAATTTAGCTGTGTTGTAAAATATATACAAGTGTATGGTCACTTATTTCTTTACCTTTCAAGGCAAGGAATAATTCTACACCAGAGAAAACTTTCTTGATTCTAACAAAAAGTATCTGAAATGATTTTAAGTACAGCTTCCAGTGAATTCCTTATCTAAGTCTTAATATAAAACTTGATGGTACCAGTTCTGCCATTTTGTATAGTAGACTTTTCTCCTGAAGCTCATTTTCTTTCTTTGTCTGTTCTCCAGATATGACTGAATGCTCTCAATGTGCGGAAGAGCTGTTTCCAAACAGTGAGAAGACCCAATGCATTCAGAAACGGATAGATTTCTTGTCTTATGAAGAACCTTTGGGGATCAGCTTGGGCATGGTTGCTCTCTCCTTTTCTTTCACCACAGCCTTGGTGCTTGGGATCTTCTCAAAGTATTCAGACACTCCCATAGTCAAAGCCAACAACCGCAACCTCAGCTACACTCTCCTGATTGCCCTCTTGCTTGCCTTCCTCTCCACTTTGCTGTTCATTGGTCAGCCCCAGAAGGTGTCTTGTCTCTTTCGACAACCTGCTTTTGGGGTCATCTTCTCAGTGGCCCTTTCATGCATATTGGCCAAAACCATGACTGTTGTTTTAGCTTTCCTGGCCACCCAGCCAGGGTCCAGCATGAGGAAATGGGTGGGGAGGAGACTTGCCTGGTCTATTGTCATTTCGTGTTCTCTGCTTCAAACCACTCTTTGCACTGTGTGGCTGACAACCTCTCCCCCATTCCCAGATATTGACAGGCACTCCATGAAGGGAGAAATTGTCCTGGAATGTAATGAAGGTTCAGCTATCATGCTTTACTGTGTCTTGGGCTTCATGGGCCTGCTAGCCATTGTCAGCTTCACTGTTGCTTTCTTAGCCAGGAAGTTGCCTAGCAGTTTCAATGAGGCCAAACTGATCACCTTCAGCATGTTGGTCTTCTGCAGTGTTTGGTTGTCCTTTGTTCCATCCTATTTGAGCACCAAGGGGAAATACATGGTGGCTGTGGAGGTCTTCTCCATCTTAGCCTCCTGTGGTGGTTTACTGAGCTTCCTTTTTATCCCCAAATGCTTTATTATTTTGGTATTCCCTGAATTAAATAAGCCAGAACAGATAATAAGAAGGGGAATAGACTCAAAGATCATATAAACCCAGTTTAGCAGCTGTGCATTCTATTAGAAACAATGGGATTTTCACCAGTTGTGACTAATGGCTTGTTTTTTGTAATGACGTTAATCTAAAAATAAGCATAATTTAGGATAATATTTTTATCAAGGCTGAGCAGTCCTAATCCCAATTCTAATTTGATCTCAGGTCGTAATTCAGTGATTTGGATGCCATGCCATGCTATTCAAAACCCTATTGAAATGTGAAAGTATGGATACTGAAACCTTCCATTCTCAGATTCAGAATGTCCAGAACTTAGGGATGTAAAGAATATTCTCCAAAATTCGAAAATTACTAGAAATATGTCTAATTCGAAAATTTCGAAAGCATTTTATAGAGAAGAAATTCTGATCACTTCTCGATCGTGAGTAAGAATTTTGATTTTTAATCATTTCCAAATGAAGTGAAGAGACGAAACTTTCAGCTGACAATAGCCGGGATTTGGGGTATTTTGTGGAAGAAAAGCTACCATTCATCCTGGGTTTTACCAGAGGCTATTTCCTTTGTTAGGGTGATTCCTCCCCCATCTTTGCTCACTCACAGCTTTACTTTGAAAAACAAAAGAGAACAAAAGGGGAGGCATTTTGTGTGTTGGTGGTAGATAAGACATTCTGCCCTTTATGCCATGCTCTTTTTGG
>NW_024816365.1:0-2178 GCF_019175285.1 Sceloporus undulatus
AATGGTGTTTTTATTTCTCCCTTAAATGTTTTGTAATACGATGCTGTGAATCCATCAAGGGGCTCTCAGATTCTTCAGCTATTACTGCGCAGACTCTTGCTTCTTGCACTACAAACCTACCAGGTTTCGTCCTAACTCTGTGAGTCCTCCGTGGAATTATTACCTTTGTCCTCCCTGCCTCATCTTTGCCTTTGCTACCTGTCTTTATACCTGTCTCTGTTACAAACCTCTGCTCCAGCTCAGCCTTTGTTGTTTGTGTCTGAGTTATAGTGCTTGAGTCTTGCAATCTACTGGATTTTGGGCCAGAGCCCCTGGCAAATCCACCCCTCACCTTTGATGTTTGGTGAAGCATTTCCGAATGGCACAAAAACATCATAATTACAAAGGATTATGTTCCATCCTGAACGTGTCTCAAAATTTGAGCTGCTTGAGGACAGCACTCTGCCATGACCCAATGAAAACCCATAGCTGTTCCCCTCGTAACCAACAAATCATAGCCTTCTCCATTTTGATCTATCTTTCCTTCTGAACTGAGGTGGAATCATACATTTGCATATTGCCCCCAAATCCTGAGATAACACAAATTGAGTGCTCTTCCATACATTAGATAATATGGAGTAGTGTTGTACTGCACTACTCTACATCCTATTTATGACATAGCATGCTGTTCTGGTAGCCTCTCCCCACAAACTAAGAGGTGCTCCTGCATCTAACATCATGCAGTTTGGCATTTGGTTTATCATGCCAATGTGCCGTTTGGCCAAACAGTCTTCGGCAGGACAAGCCGGATTGGCCATATGGCGACATATGCCCTTCTGCTTAAACCAATGCTGCAGTTTCTGGGTGAGAAATTTGCCTCCGCTGTCAGTGAATAAGGTTCTTATATGGGAATTCTCTCTCTTTGGCGTTTACCCATTGCTGAAATGTCACAGCAGCATCGCTTTTGGCCTTAAGGATTTGTTTTATTTTCATTTCTCCGGATGACCTCTCCCAGCGGTTTCATGTAAATGTTAAATAGCATGGGGGACAGAATGGCTCCTTGAGGGACACCTGATGTAAGGGCTCTCTTATCGGAACAACAGTCCCCCAGCTGCACCATCTGGAATCTACCCAAGAGGTAGGAACAGAACCACTGGAGTGCAGTGCCCCCAATTCCCAGCTCTCTCAGGCGTTCCAGAAGGATACCATGGTCAATGGTATCGAAAGCGCTGAGATGTCTAAGAGCACTAACAGGGACACGCTACCCCTGTCCGTGCCCAGACGGAGATCATCGACCAAGGCTATGATTCTATGATCTATGATTCTAAGGCGACCATGGCAGTCTTAACTCCATAGCCCACCCGGAAACCAGTTTGAAATGGGTCTAGTAAATCAGTATCATCCAAGATCGATTGAACCTGAATGGCAACCGCCCTCTCGATCACCTTCCCCAGAAAAGGCAGCAGTGAAATAGGCCGATAATTGTTATAAATCAGGGGGTCTAGGGAGGGCTTTTTGATCAGCGGTTTTACGATGGCCAATTTTAAGCTGGATGGAAAGCGCCCTTCCCTGAAGGTTGAATTAATTATGCGACGCAACATATCAGTTACAATTGCGCGCCCCTGAACCGATAGCCAAGAGGGACAGGGATCGAGAGAGCAGGTTGTCTTCCTAACACTTCCAAGGATCTTGTCCACTTCCTCAGTACTCACAGACTCAAACTGATCCAGTACAATAGAGTCCACGGAAGCTCTGGAGACCTCTATTCTGGATCCTGTAGAAATACTGGTGTCGAGTTCAGCCCTTATCCGAGAGGTTTTATCCACGGAGAAATTGTTAAATTCGTCACAGCAGGCTTTGGATGGTTCCAGAATAGAGTTCAGGGAGGAGGGTAGCTGAATAAGCTCCCTCACTACCCTGAACAGCTCTGCTGGACGCGATTCCGCGGACACGATACGCGCAGAAAAGAACAAGTTCTTCGCTGCGCTTATCGCCACTCCATAGGCCTCCAAAAGAGAGTCCAGGAGTGCCTTGTTGGCTAAGTCCTGATGTCTCTGCCATTTGCGCTCTAGTACATGAGAGGGCGCTTGGGAGCGATGCTGTGTGTAGCCCTGGGGAGATCAGTGTCCCAGATGTTAGTCAGGGCATCAACAGAATCATAGAATCATAGAATCATAGAATCATAGAATCGTAGAGTTG
>NW_024816366.1:0-2178 GCF_019175285.1 Sceloporus undulatus
CTCCAGAGAACAAGACCCAGAACAATGGATGAGAACTACAGGAAAAGAGGCTCCACCTAAACATTAGGAGGAATTTCCTGACAGTAAGAGCTCATATATATATATATATATGTGTGTGTGTGTGTGTGTGTGTGTGTGTGTGTATATATATATATATTGAATAGGGTTTTGGGGAGCTGTGATCCAAAACACACGGCAGAAATAATCCAGTTTGAGGCTTTATCCACACTACAAAAGAATCCAGTCTGACACCACTTTAACTGCCATGCCTCAATGCTGTGGATTTCTAGGAAGTGTAGTTTGTTGTGGCACCAGAGCAAAAGAAACAACTCATGCTTACACTGTTAGTGTATGTATGTATGTGTGTATATATATATATATATATATATATATATATATATATATATATATGCCATCTATCTATCTCTATACATTATAGACTCCAAACCCAGTGAGTTCAGGTGTGTAACCATGTCATGTGTCCCCTGTGCAATCCAGACACATGGTTTCATCATCCATGGCTATGTGCCCTTGGACACTGAAGTGTCATTGAACCACTGAGCATCAGCTGTGCTAATCAGCCTTGTACTTTGCTGAAATGCTCATGGTCAAACACACACACACACATCAAGCGTTTCCCTGTGTGCTGTGTTTTAACCCTTCAAATCCCTGACAGAGTCAGTTCATATAAATGAATAGCCAAGGCACATAAAGTGTGAGGAACCTCCCATCCGATTGGTCCAAAATTTACATGGCCCCGCCCTTGACCACGCCCACCATTCCTCAGTCTTGGGTAGCTGCTTGTCTTAAGGCCCCTCCCACCCTCTCTGCCCTCTCCCCGCCTTCCTTTGGGAAGCTTGGGGAGTTGCAAAACCAGATCTGCAGGGACCAGCACAAGGAAGACAATAGATTGGCTTCCTCTGTAATGATTAACTTAACGGCTCAGCCATCAAGGTAGCTGCCTCCCCTGAAAGGTATCAGACCTCATGCATTGTGTAACTACTGTGTAGCTTTCGGCTTAACAAAGCTGAAGCAATCAAGCCTTTGTCTCGCAGGCAAGCCATCACCTGAGGGCAGGTTCAGCCCTATATATACCCTGAGTTTTCAGCCCCTCTTTGGGCTTCTGAGTTGTGCTTTTGAGCTGCTATTCTGAGCCTGAGTTCTCCGAGCCTTGCGCTCCGCTGAAATCACTGAGCTAAGCCAAGCTCTCACTGTCACCGGGCCTCAAGTTAGCTCTGCCCGCTCGAACTCAGCTCTTAAGCCACCACGGCCGCTTCTTCTCTTCCCGTTCCCTGCGGTCGTGATCCACTATCCACCTATATGGCATCCGGTCTACTGGAGGAAGACTCCTAGGGTAATCTTCCCAGCAGTGCCTCTATCTTTCATCCTTTACTCCCCAAACTCTCCCCTCCCCTGCTATAGCATTGGATGTGTGTGCGCGTGTGTGATCCCTTTTGTTGAGTGACGTTAATAAATGTTTATAGTTTAATTGCACCTCATTGGCATTCGAGTCTCTTTCTCTCTGGGGGTGGACTAGGCGACCTCTGGTATACACATCGGGACATGATCCTGTGCGTTGTTGGGACACGCCTCTCGTAATATTTGAGCTAATTAAAACTCCCCTAATTCCATCCTTCCTAACAAATATCTAAATGCATAAATGAAAGAGATTCATGACAAAAGGAGAGGCAGCTGGGAACATCAGACCATGCCTTTTAAGAAAATATGTTTTCATAAGGTCCCTCCATATATATATGCTACTAAGAGTGTAAACATGAGTTGTCTTGGCTCTGCTCTGGTGCCACAACAAACTACACTTCCCAGAATTCCATAGCATTGAGGCATGGCAGTTAGTGGTGTCAAACTGGATTATTCCTGCAGTGTGGATGCAGCCTCAAACTGGATTATTTCTGCTGTGTGTTTTTGACCACTGCTCCCCAAAACCCTATTTAGTTCTCCCTCAACCCTCCTATCTTTCGGAGACATATCTATATCTATATCTCGATATCCTATCAGGACGTTTCTCCTAATGTTTAGTGGAGAATACTTGCCACAGGGAATTATAGGAGAATTCTTGCCCATAGGGAAGCATTGGAAAATACCTTCTCACAGGGGATCGTTGGAGAATACTTTCCGAAAGGGAATTGATTGAAATGGTTGACATGCCTTTTGAGAGGA
>NW_024816367.1:0-2178 GCF_019175285.1 Sceloporus undulatus
CAGTACATGGCACAGTGGAGAACCTTGAGAGTGTGAAATCAAGTGAAAAGGAAAGTGTGTGCAGTATCTTTTTAACTTCTCATGTCTCCCTGTTCCTACTTTTGTGAAGATTGGGGACAGGTTAGGAGAAGGGGGCATGTGAGGGAGCCTGCCTTTATTTCTAAGTCAGGACCTGGCATTGTGTGTGCACATACAAGGAGGGTGCAGCCATTGTTTTCCTTCTCATTGTGCATTTTGTCTCCAAGTAGCTCAGTTCTCTACTCCTGGAAAGGAGGGTGGAGGAGAGTTGACCAGGAAGTGTGAGAACCTCTGTTTTCCCTGTGCTTGGTACCTTGGAAGAAATGCAAAAAGCTGCAGTCATGCAGAATTGTTTCTGTGTTGCTTCCTTGTATGACTTCTGAAGTGGGGAGGTTCCTTCATGTGCAGGAGAGTCTGTGCATGGAAATGCGGCTTGTACTACTTTAGTGGGGAATTCCCCCCCCCCATCTTCAGGGGTGTGTGTGTGGGGGAGGGGAGGGTTGATGGTGCTGAAGGACTGCCAGCTTGCTTGCAAAAGGGAGTGGTGGCTGGCAGCATTAACTCTGTGTGTGCGCGCATAAGATCGGTTTCCCTCATTCTACCTAGCAGGAAAGCTTAGGTGCTAGTGGGCACTTCTTTCTGCTTGGCTTCTCTCAGTCTCTTCTCTCAGGAGATTATCACACCGGCAATATCGTGCAATAACATGAAGGTTATCACACAATGTTGCACGATGTTGTGATTATCCTGTGAATAAAGAGGACTTCTAGTACTGCTTTTTATTCACAGGGATTTTTCATGAATAAAAAGTGGTGCTAGAATTCCTCTTTATTCATGGGATAATCTCGACATCATGTGATAATCTTCACATTATCGCGTGATATTTATGGGAGCATACTGCTATGGTCCTGTCTTTTTTGCTGGTGTGATAATCGCCTAAGAGTGGCAAAAGCAGGTGAGTGCATTTTGCCAGCTCATCCTTGTTCAGCCTGGGTGGTGGCAGCTAGATAAGAGTTTGGGGACCTCTCTCCTACTCAAGAGTTCATTATTGGGCCTTAGTCCCTGGTATGTCTGTTCTGAATTTCAGTTTAAGACACTCAAGGTGTCTAACTCATTTAAAACGGTCTAAGTTAAAACCATATAAAAGTTTAAAAAACAATTAAGTACAGTAATTCAAACAATTAAAAACATTACATTATTAAAATTTAAAAATGTTCAAGTCGTTAAAACAAAAACAAAACAGCACCCATATCAATATGTGAAGGCCTGGTGGCATAAGATGTTTTTATCTGATTCCAAACAGAAAGCAAAGATCCTGGTCTCTCTAGGGAGGGAGTTCCAGAGCTTGGAAGCAGCCATTGTTCTTGTTCCCACCAAAGGCACCAGAGTGGGTAGTGGGACAGAGAGATGGGCCTCTCTGGATGGTCTCAATACTCTGAGGGTCCTTCAAATAGCTTGGACCCAAGCCATATAGGGATTTTGGTTTGACCACATAACACCAATCTTAAAAGATCTTCACTGGCTGCCTATTCGCTTCCGAGTATAAAACAAGGTGTTGGTAATTACCTATAAAGCCCTACATGGCTTGGGCCCGAGTTACTTGAAGGACCGCATCTCCCCATGTAATCCGCCCTGCACTCTCAGAACAACCTGGAAGAACTTGCTCGAAGTCCCTACTTCGAGATATGTTACTACTTCTCAGAGGGCCTTTTCAGTAACGGCCCCCAAGCATTGGAATAGTCTTCCCGAGGAGCTCCGCCTCATTACCTCCCTTGAACTGTTTAAAAAGAGACTTAAAACCTTTCTCTTTAACCAAGCATTTACCCATGTTCACTGAAGTTATGTTCGATCCCCTTTTCTCCCTCTCACTTACATACACCTATGAATTGGATTTTAATTGTATATTGCAATTAATGTAATGTGGTTTTAATTTTATGTTGTTTTAATGATTTTACTATGTACTTTGATCACTGTGGAAAAGCAGTATAGAAATAATAATAATAATAATAATAATAATAATAATAATAATAATAATAATAGGTTAAAATCAGCACTTTGAATTGTGCCTAAGGCTCATTGGTGTGTTAATCACAAAGGCAAATTTCAAACCGAGGGGTATTTACTAATTTGTAATTCAGTCGCCTATCCATTACTTTACTTCAG
>NW_024816368.1:0-2178 GCF_019175285.1 Sceloporus undulatus
CCAGAATCCCGGATGGGAGGACATTGCTCAGGAAAGGGCTATCCAATTGATTAGCTTTATTAGTTATTGGGGTGGAGTTCATTGATATGGTTATAACAGTGATATGTCTATACTTTTTCATTCCTGACAAAAAAAGTAACTTCTATTGCATGTATCTTCTTCAATAAAAGCTGTTCCTTTTTCAAAGTACTGCTTTTTCAGTTGCAAGAGGGGCTGCAATTAGGAGCTGGCAAATATCTCTCTCCCCTTCCATTCCCCCTGCTATCCCAAAAGACCTGGAGAGCATAACAAACCAGCCACAGAACCTTTCCCTGCTCTTTTGTAATGCCAGGTCAGTCAAAAATAAAACGCAGATAGTCCAGGATCTCCTTCTGGATGAAGAGGCTGACCTGGCTTGTTTCACAGAGACCTGGCTGGGTGATGGTAGCTCAGCCACCTGGGATCAGGCCTTACCAGCCAGGTTCTCCATCAGTGAGCAGGTAAAGAAATTGCCTTTGGTCCATGAAGACAATCTTGCTTTGGCCAGGATACCTTTCCATAAGATGGACCACATTGAATGCATTTGCCTCAGCTTAAAGACTAGGGAAAGTCTGGGGATTCTGTTGGCTTAATGTCCACCCTGTTGCTTAACATAAATACTCTCTGGAAAAGATAACATCAGAATTAACACAAACCAGGGAAAGAGTGACATTCCTGGAGGAAGGAAATAAAAAATTGGGGAAAGAGATAGAGAGATTATCAAAAGAAGATACTGAAGATACAGCAGAAAGAATTAAATTAGAGCAAAGATTTAGGGAGAGATGTCTTAGAATAAGAGGTCTTCCTGAACAGAAGGACGAAGATCTATATAAAAAGATAATACCGGCCTTGGCTGAATTTATGGACCTAGATAATGAAACTTTTCTTCTTGAGGTGGACAAGATGTTTAGAGTAAGCTCCTGGGTCGCAAAACAGAAGAGACTGCCCAGAGATATCGTGATTTATTTTGTTAGGACTCAAGTGAAAGAAGCAATTCTACAACAACATTTTCATACAAGATTGAAAACTGAAGAAAATGAAATTTTATTGTTTAAAGATATCTCTGGGAAACTGTTAAGGAAGAGGAAGGAATATGGACCACTGACTAAGGTTTTGCGCAGCAATGCAATCTACTACAAATGGGAATTAACTCAGGGCCTATCTTTATAATTCAAGCAAAAAAGATACCAAACAACTTGGTACAAAAAGCAAGACATTTTCTACATGAGAATGAAAAAGAAGTTAATAAAGGGGAAAGTCAGAAAGAAGAAAGAAACAACCCCGGGAAAGGAGAAGAGGAGAAGAAGGAAGAGAGCTTAGAAGAAGAAACAGAAGAAGGAGAATTGCTTAGGAAACCAGATCCAAACACAAGAGAGGACGATATAGATGGAGAATATGACGATGAAATGGGAAAAGACGGACATCCTATCATCGAATGTTAAAGGAATTAACAGCCCCAAAAAACGAGGTAAACTTTTTCATTATTTAGGGAAACAGAGACTTGATGTCATTTTCCTTCAGGAAACCCATATAAAGAAAGAGGATATAAGATTGTTGGAAAACACCAAATTGGGGAAAGAATACATAGCAGCCTCAAAAGAGAGGAAAAAAGGTGTAGTGATTTATGTAAAGGATAAATGAGAATCTAAAGAGGTATTCTCAGACCCCAAAGGATACTTGGTTGGTGTAGAAGTTACTTTACAAGACCAAAGGATCCTAATGGTGGGAGTTTATGTACCCTTAGGAAATAAAGGTCTGTTCTTTGGAAAATTGAAAAGACAAATGCCAGACCGTATGAGCGATAGGACCTTAATGATAGGAGATTGGAATGGACTGAAAGACCCCCAGATAGATAGAAAAGCAGACAACGAAATATCCTTAAAGCAAGGGAAACTGCCGAAATCTTTCTTTGAATTTAAAGAAGCCTTCGCATTAGAAGATACTGGAGAATTAAGTATGGTCTGTCTAAGGATTTACGTTCTTTTCAAACACCCATCTATCCTGGTTGAGAATAGATATGTTCTTGACTTCCCCAATTATTAGCACAATGGTGGAAGCAGGAGAAACCCTAACAAAAAACCTATTGGATCACAATCCAATTTGTCTTTGAAGTATAAACCTAAGGAACTGATATTGAGACTAGATGAGACTTTGTTAAAA
>NW_024816369.1:0-2177 GCF_019175285.1 Sceloporus undulatus
AAAATCACTGAATCTCAACAGGGCTGGCTCAAAACATTTTCTTTTTTGATGGAGAACAGTAAATTCATCATCACACCACACAATCCCATCACAATCCCTTTCTCTGTCTCTCACACACATTGAGTTGGAGCCTGATTATTTTGATACCTGAGGCAACTGCCCTCCTTTTACTCTCACTGGTTAGAAAATAGCAATGTAAGCATCACAGACAATAGAAATACAATCCTATAGTGGTGGTAATGTGGAGATTCATGAAGAAACAAGCAGGCCATCCAAAGTTTCTGCAAAAGGTGTTCCTTTTTTCCTTCTAGATTCCCCCTGTATTTCACTGCTTCTCCCCACCATCCTATTGACCAGTTTTCAGACTGCTAGTGTTTTGACCACTGCTCAGTACTTAACTGAATGTTGACTACTGAATGTTCAGAAGCCCCCAAAGGCTTTAGATTCAACAGATCCATTACCTCCTCTGGTATGCTCTGAACAGTTTTCACAGTCTGTGTCTCTTGCTGGCACAGCACTGCTTGTATAGGACAACAATGGTGTAGGACCAATGTACAATCACATGAGAGAAGGGGAACCTTCCTCAGTGGACATGCCATCTCATTGGGGGATTCCCCCTCTGCTGGAGGAATACTGCTGCATTCTATAATCCTTCAGTTCTCTTCCTAGCAAGCATAACTTCATGCTAGCAATAAATTAAATTTTAAACAAATCTCTGCCCCTTCAGGACACTCACCCACTTTGGCAAATGGTAGGAGTGGTCCAACCAACATGCAGACCATAATTTCTCCACTGTTTCACAGAACCTGTAACAAACATTAGTTTCTTTCCAAACCGTAAATACAAGTAACTGGGTATAGTTTAAATGCACAATACCTGTGTAATTTCCCTATTTGTTTGAAATATTTTTGTTAGATTCCCACTGCTCAATGTGTGTACATAATGTCATTTATTTCATATTATACTGAAATATTTGAAGTAATTGTAGTGATTTTAGCAAATGTATGCATTTTACAGGCTATGTTGCAAGTTTTGTCTTGAAACATCTACATTGTATTTTGTCATAAATTTAGCATAAAAGGCTATAATGATGATAATTCAGCTCTATTAAAACTTTCATGTATTCAGTTGAGAAAAAGCACTGTGCTAATAACAATGTCATTCAATAGGCTTCTCATCACCAACACAAGATACTGTCTGAAAGTAGTACTTACTGATCACATTTATACTCATACTGCTGCAATAAATATTCCAAAGGCAGGCCTTCCAAAATACAAAGCTGATGCTAGTTTTTCTGTGTCAAGAGTGAGACCTGTAAACATTTCCTCTTGATGAGTGAAACAACAATACAATTATGTGAAGAAGACTTTTATAAGCTGAACATTTCAAAGGTTTGGGATTGTGTCTATTATAAAATGCCCTTTATCCGTAGCAGCCTGTTTAGTCATTGGACTTGGTTACTCTGGGAAGCAGTATCAAATCATGTCAGTGAGGTAACTGTAGGAGACATATAACAACAATTTGATGCCCCTAGAAATCACTGTTATGTTAAATAGGTAAGGATCCATTTCCACTTAGGGGCAAAATAGACTGGCACAATGCACCAGCTTGGGGGTGGCATGGGGTTTAGATGACACATGTCCTGACACTTCCCCCAAACCAGCATCACATCACCTGCCCAACCAGACAGTGAGCAGCATTGTGGTGCTCCAGCGGCATGGTGTTTATATGCCACAAGCCACAGGAGTGCTGAAAAGCTATGTTGAAGGCAAAAAAGCCACTCTTTTTCAGCCAGAAAAAAAGAGCAGCATTTTGCCACTTTTTGCACCAGAAAAAAGCCAGATTGGGGCTGCAGTGTGCGGTTGCCACAACCCCAATCCAGTGCTCAAGGGGGCAGCATCAAGCCGCCCCTCTAAGGCCATCTGTTTTGGCCCATAGTTAGGTCACTATTTGCATTAATCCCTATATTCTTGTAAACCCCTTATGTAGAAAACCTGGGTACATAAGGGTATAGTTTATTTAATTCAAGTAGTAATCAAAGTAATGGCCTGAATCCTGTTGGTTAGTCCCACTTAAAAAAGAATCATTTGCCTGTTACAGACAGCCAAAATAAAGCTGCTTCGAGTCACAGTGGAGGTATGGTGTTTCAATGATGCATGCGTCCTAAGAGTCCAGAA
>NW_024816370.1:0-2177 GCF_019175285.1 Sceloporus undulatus
ATCTCTTCCAACGGGCTTATCCATCAGATTCTATGTAAAAGTCGATGACAATAGCTCACTCTTGACTTTGACCACTGATTACTGATAAATTGATTTTAGAGTTCTACTAGGAATTCCTAAATTCAATATAACTGTTTTATTGATTGTTTTAATATTTTGTACTATTGTGTATTACTCTGTATTATTTTATTGCTGTAATCCTGCCTCGATCTTTGGAGAGGTGGGAAATACAAATATACTCTATTATTATTATTATTATTATTATTATTATTATTATTATTATTATTATAGTTTCAAACATAGAACACGATACTGAGCATCCCATGGGAGGTGCTCAGTTCATATAAAACTCCCCATCAAAACTAAAGCCTAACAATTCAAAATCGTTAGGGTGCACCGGCAACAGTCTAAAGGCAGATTTAATATCACACTTTGTCAGCTCAGCCCCTATGCCGTGTTTCCTTCCTTCTTTTATGGCCATATCAAAAGAAGTATATCTCATGGTAGCCAAATCGTGTGGAATGGCTTCATTAACTGAGTCTCCCATAGGATAAGATAAATGATGTATAAGCCTGAATTCTCCTGGTGTCTTCTTAGGCACTATCCCCAAAGGAGAGACCCTCACGTTTGGGACAGGAGATTCTCAAAAGGGACCAGTCACCCTACCCTTGGAAACCTCCTTTGCTATCTTTAGTCTCACTATGTCCTCCTTACCCCTAACTGACCTCAAGTTGGACACCATGAAGGGGCATCAAATGCCGCAAAGAGGGATCTTAAAACCACCAGTGACACCCGCTAACAAAAACAAAGCTGCCACCCTAACAGGATAGCGACTTAACTAAATAGAGAGGGTATCCAAATTTATGGGACTAGGTCCCTTTTGCAGGAGGGCTGGCAGAGCCTGCCACCTTTTTAGGAACCTGGTCCTTCTTGGCAGACTGCCCATGTCCTCGAGTGCAGATTTTGAATGAGTGATTACCCCCACACAAAATCCCTACAAGCCTATTGCAGAATCCCTACGAGCCAAACTCGCAGCATAAAAACTTCTGCTGCTGTCCTGGTGTCCCTGAACCACGAAAGGAAGGAATGTAACCAGCCCTTTCTGCTTCTAATGAGGTTCATCATCACTGTCATTATCAGAGTGAACAAGCTGAACCCACTTGGACGAGGCCTTTTTAGCCGGACCTTTGCATTTATTGCCTACAAATCCCTTCTTTGGAGCCGTAATGCAAAATGTCAATAAAAGTAAACAACATACGCAGCTATGAAACAATTGGGTAATATAGAAGCACAGCCCTCTCAATCGGATACTAATGACCAAATAACTGTCTCACACAGAAATGGGAGAGAAATTGAATAAAAGTTAAAATCAGACTCCCATCAAAAAACCATCCGGGATAGACCCTGCTTAGCAAAACAAAAAACAACAACCCGAACACACACAAAATAGCCACCTGTCACAAAATGGCTGCCTAACAACCAGTTAGCCCCTAAACTTATCTTTGCATACAAGCCCCGCTGTAATAACAAAATATAGAAACAACAAAATACAGTGCCCCGTGCTATAGGCGGGTGCCCCATACGTGGTTTCCTGTTTACGCAGAAGCCACGCGATGGGAGAGAGAATGGTGTGCAAGCCCGCGGCACGCACACTCTCCCGTGCCGCAAGCACGAGCCCCATTCAATCAAATGGGACTCAAGCTTACGCATTTTTGGCTTACGTGGGGGGGGGGGCCTGAAAAGGATCCCCGGGGTAAGCCAAGGGACCACTGTATACAATTATAGAAATTTCAGAATTTAGAAATAATATTGGATCCAGAACATTTGAGAATGACAGACAATATCAAAAAAACTCAAAATAAACAAAAAGACTGGACCGAACGTCAGAAGCCAGCAAGGCTGAGGCATCCGCAAAACAAGCAAGTGCTCCCTCGCTTCATGGCAACGCAAATGAGGCAAGGAAAGGAGCAAAAGCCGAGGTGCCTACAGCTCCAGCAGCTCTCTCCCTGCTCCGGCCAAGTCGTAGCAACCGACGGGAACCGCGCTGGTATCCATAGTAAACACCAGGCTCAAGCCGGACTCTCACAGACATCAGCCCTGCCCTGCAACCAGCACCGAGGGACTGGCTCGTGGCTGAAGCGTCGGCCAAACAAGCCAGCTCTCCCTTGTTTCATTGC
>NW_024816371.1:0-2177 GCF_019175285.1 Sceloporus undulatus
CATTTCTGGTTCTTCCTGGGATAAGTACTGGTTGAGCATGACGTCATCTGAAAATCTTCCACACAATCACACAATTTAGCCAGGATTGTGCCCTTTTCTCCCCCCCCCCCCCCGCTTTCCCCAGAGTGATTACTGCTAGAATGGGGCTGATGTGGTATTCTTCACTGAAACCCATGAAACTAACTAGTGACAAACATAACTGTAGTGGGTTTCAACGAGCCTATTCTAATCATCAGTGAGCCAAGATTCAGCCCAGGAATTATGATTGTGTTCTGATTTTAAACTATCTCCAGCCTCTCTTCATATCTCAGTATCTTTAACCATTTAAGCTAGTGAGTAACATAAGTTTCATTGATTTCAGTAGGTCATTCAGTGGTCATGCAGTCTGGTGGGATTCTGTGCGGTGTGGTTCAAAGAGACATTTTTCTAGCCTCTGGCCTATTTTGTGCATAAGTCGGAATCAACCCACTGCTTCACATACACAGGCTCATTTGTGTTTTTAAACCCACATACACACATACATATACCCCACACTACTCTCTGTTTTTTCAAAGATGTCAGTAGGATGAATGTAGATACTAAAAATTACCATCATGCCATTTTCAGCTCAGAAGAATGGAGGAAAAACCCTGTCTCCAACTTAGTAGATGGGCAACAGTACCAGACTTTTAGAGTACAGCTTCTGTAGTTCTACCACTCATTACAGTGGCTAGGCCTGATGGACTTTCTATCCAAAAACATCTTAAATGGCATAGCCATTTCCCTGGAGTCATTCCACACCTTTTTTAAATACATTCTGAAATGTTATTTCTGTATTTTTAACATTTACCTTCTCTGCTTGTTAACATTTACCTTCTCTGCTGCCTTTTTACCCCATTCCATATACTTTGGCAGAAAAGAGTGTCGAAGAGAATACCTATATCTTCGTTCCAAAGTGCATTTAAAAAGATGTTTTAAACATCTTTCAACAGTTTTGGAAAAGAGGGGTCACTTTGTAAATAAATTAAAAGTAAAGCTCAAACTTTATTTTGTCCATTGTTTAAAAGTTTCTTAGGGGGCATAGGTTTACCTGTTGTAGAGCTATACATCACCTCATAGTTTTGGGTGGATTGTATAATGCAGACATGCCCTGGCAAACTGGACTTACTTTGTAAGTCTTGCCATCGAAACATACCTCTGTTGTGGTAGGATCACTACTATAATGCTCTTTCTTAGTTCCCACCCCCTTCATGACCTGAGATACAGAACTAAGCTGCTGAAAATCTATTACCATGACAGTTTTCATGAAAAGGGCCATTTTCTCTGTGTTGAGTGCTAAGAGGATGGCAGTACTGTTAAAGATCCCCTGATAACAATTTATATAGCTTAAATTCATATCCATTTTCCCTGTATAAGCCGACTCCCCTCCATCGATTATCTTTATCCTGGCCAGAATTCCTCCTGGTGTTATATAACTACAGTTGGATGACCCCCTGTAAAGAAGGCCAGGGTCCTTTTTAAAATAAAATAAAATAAAACCTATAGAATTGTAGAACAGGGTATATTCTACCTGTCAAAATTACTTCTTTTCTTGGCTTGCACATCTGCAGGAACCCTTATCACCCTTCTTGTATTCTAAAACCCAAGTGAGGATTTAAGATGACATGGTGGCCAGGAAAAACCCTCCCACAAAACTCTCAAATGGAAAGCCATTAGGAATACATTTACTCTGAAATGTCTGCAGGAATTACTACCATGTGCATTGCTGCCACTCACAAACTAGAGGAGTCAAGCTTGGCGTACCTTTATACGCACCAGACTACTCATAAGGCTTGGTCTTCCATTGCATTTTTTTAAATTTACTTTTTGTAGGCTTTTCTCACTACACACATTTTGACACAACATATATACATACACATACATCAACAAAAACATATACAGATACAAATCAACAAACACATATAATTACATATAAACGAACAAACAGTTACTGCATACTGTATTTTCATTTAACTTAATTACACCATAAACTATCCCATTATGGGTCATCTTCCATACCTTGTCCTATCTTGTTTAATATATATTCAATATATTTAAAGTTAAAGTGATAAGCAATTGGAAATATAGAATTAATCACAAATTAAAAGGAGGGGGGGGAAAGTTAACTCGTTAAGGTGAGGGAAACTTTGATAGATAGG
>NW_024816372.1:0-2177 GCF_019175285.1 Sceloporus undulatus
CCCCCCACCGGGTTATGGCAAGCCTAGCTATGCTGGTTAGGGCAGATGTCAGTCCCTCAATCAATATCAATCTACACGGTTATAGCACTATTACTCCACTTTTACTACTATGGCTGTTTCCTGTGGCATTCTGGGGTCTGTAGTATAGCCTAGGAGATCTCTGGCTGAGAATACTAAATGTCCCTCCCTAAACTGCAAATCCCAGGATTCCATAGGAAGCTGTCATATCATTAAAAGTAGAATAATAGCAGTTTAACAATATAGTGTGACGTCTTAAACCATTACCTTTCTTGTTATACAGGTTCAACATAAGCATGCATCAGTAATGCAAAATAAACAGGCAGTATTTCTTTTGGGATAGGATATTTTTATTTCTCCTCCCTCCTTTTTTCTTCTTCTAGGAGGCAGAGATTAGAGGGACTCTGCACATCATTTTGGAGCAAAACCAATATTTCTGGAAGCTTCCCAAAATTTTAAAAATAATATTTTATTATTATTTTCATATTAGGTGTCTGGAGAACATGCCCACCCCAAAGTCTATGAGGGTTGCCCATTTGGCACAATGTATTCTGAGTGCCAGGGTTGTGTGGGAGGATGCATGCATATGTGCGAGAAAAAGAATAAGTCTACAAATGCAAGTATATGCTACCGTATCTTGTAACATTTTAGGCTCTAAGGTGCACTTAATCTCTTTTTTTTTTTAATGTATTTTTCTTTTGGAGGATTTTTTTCCCTTTTTTTTTTTTATAAAACTGTTTTTCCCACTTATTCATGATGAAAACAGTAAAGCATTTCACTTTTCCTTGTCAGGCAGATGACATTTATGTTGTCATAATATAATTTCCCTGTATTTAGGTTTGATATCTAGTGTAGTATGTTTATGTTCAATTTTAGAAGTGTCAGTAAATAAACTGAGTCAAGCTTCTTCAATTACATTTATATTGACTTATTATCAGTAGATTTTTCTATCCTTAAGCGTGCATTTTAGTTGCCACATTTCTCTCCAACAGAGAAATGCAAGTGATCTCAAAATGTATTAATATAAGCAATATGCAGAAAAATGATGTATTGCTGTAGTTTTTCAAAACACTGCTACATCTGAACGTCTCTTCAAATGTAAAATATAATATTTTTTTTACATTATTTAACTAATTAGTAAATCAAAATAACATTAAGTGCCTATTATTTACAAAATGTTCAGCTGGTACAGTGGTTCCCAGATTCATCCTGGAATACATTCACTAAATGTATATGTGTGTCCTCAAATTTGAATAAGGCAGGCAATCAAATGGATGTAGGTGAAAATACCCTTAAAAAACCAAACTCTCCTTATAGATGCTTCCTATTCATTCCATTAAATTTTGTGCCTTTGAAGCACTCTCATCTTTGGACTGCATTTGCAATTCAAGCTATAACAGAAGAATGGGTTTTTCATCATTTCCCCTCCCCATTCTTAAATAAGTGCATGTGAAAATGTTTTCTGAGCTGGCAGCAAAAGACACTGCATCATTATCTATATCATAGAGACAGAACAAACAGGGTTATTTAACTCAACCATCTCAGTGTGCATGTATCTGTGATCAAGACTTGGATCATTTTCAGGTGGTAATAATAATCTCTTTTAGTCTGGAGTCTGTCACCTGACATATGTGAATGCCAATGCACAGAAGATGAGGAAGACATCTGTTTCTAGATCAGATGGTTTTTCTAGATGATAGTCATGGAGATTAGAGACATGGAAATGGAAACAATATGTAAAACTTGACACTTTGCTGTCAGATTTCTGAAGGTGCCAGTGAACAGAGACACAACAATGTCATTAGAAACTTTCTTGCACATTGTGACTCAGTAATGAATCATCTGACGAGTTTAAGAGTTCCACAAAACAATTTTAATTCTGCAATGCACTCTTTTTTCCTTTTCTTTGTAAAAGATCTCTATCTATCCACCCCACTACAGACACAATTGTATCAGCCAATTAAAGAAAGGGAAACATGATTCATACCTAACATCCTTTTGTTCTTGGTGTTGCATGTCTTCAAACCATTTCTGACTTACGAGGACTCTAAGCTAAGCCTATCACAGGGTTTTGTTGGCAGGATTTGTTCAGAGGGGCTTTGCTTTTTACTTTCTTTGAGGCTGAGAGAATATGGCTACCCCACAGGTCACTCAGGCAC
>NW_024816373.1:0-2177 GCF_019175285.1 Sceloporus undulatus
GATAATAATAATAATAATAATAGGTTTTATTTATATACCGCCCAATCACTGGGAATCCGAGCGGTTTACAATAGAGGGGATAATAGATAGTTCCCTGCCCACAGGCTTACAATCTAAAAGACACGACACAAAAGGAGAAGGGAATGGTGAGAGGGGGAAGGAATCAGGTCCAGCATTCTTCTCTCCCTCTGAGGCCTGGACCAAGGCAGATGGACTGGAGGGAGGGCTCTTCTTCTTCTTCAGGTTAGCCATAAAACCCATTGGGTGACCTTAGGCAAGTCACACACTCTCAGCCTCAGAGGAAGGCAATGGCAAACCTCTGAACCAATACTGCAAAGAAAATCCCAAGATAGGTTTGCTTTAGGGTTGCCATACTCAACGCCCCCCCCCCACTTTTGCCATTTCCTTCCTCTGAAGACTAGAATTCTCAGCCAGAGAGCTCTAGTGCTTCAACAAACTATAAACTCCAGGATTCCATAGCATGTTGACCTGGTAGTTAAAGTGGAACCATAGTGCTTTACTTGAGCAGTGTGGAAGGGACCATAGTGATAAGTAAAGCAACAGGTCATGTTGATGAGTTTTAAAACAAGTCACACTTTGGAGCAGTTTTATTTGGATCCTGGAAAGATGCCATGAGTCACTGAAACCATATACAGTGGAACCTCGCCATACGCACGCTCGCCATACGCGGCCTTGAGCACACTCGCTCAAGCCGCGGTGTGCGTGCGGGGTGGAAGGGGTGGCGCATCCCATTCAATTGAATGGGCGCATGCACCTGTTGCGCCCCGTGCGCGCCCGCGCCGCTGCGCACGAGCCCCATTGTTTACAATGGGGCTCGAACATAGGCGGAAATCGCCATACGCGGCGGGATCCGAAACGGATCCCCCGTGTTTGGCAAGGTTCCACTGTATTTATTAGCATGGCCAATGTATTAGAAATATTCAAAGCTTTCCACCTTCCTGAAGATGGAGCATGAATAAAAAGGGAAGTATAGCCAGCAGTGCATCACAAATCTAGTGTGTATTTATATCTACACACATGCATACACAGAGGAGGGGGAATCCTAATATTATACAACAAGGTTGCAATCTCATACGTACCTTTTTGAGATGTATGTACCACTGAAGTCAATGAGATCTCTCACTAATAGTTCAGAATAGATTTACTGCCTCACTATCTTGGATAACCTGCATCAGGCAGAAGAGCTGGACTAGATACCTTAAAAGGCTTTTTCTAGTTTTAGGTTGTACATATGGGGGATTGGAAGAAGCTTGTTTTCTGCTGCTCCAGAAACAAGGACATGGAGCACTGGATGCAAACTACAGGAAAAGAGATTTCAGCTCAACATTAGGAAGAATTTCTTGATGGTAAGAGCTGTTCAGCAGTGGAACACGCTTTCTTGGGCCTCATTCTCACTTACAGATAAATCAGTGTGTGATCTAAATCGATGGATCGATTCGACATTGGAGCGTGCTTTGCACTACAGTTGCCCCAATCGCATTTTCTGGCATCAGAATAACCCAGTTGTGGTTCGCATTTATGAATTAATTAATTCAAAATAATTTGGTTCCAGTCAGCCGAAGGGCAAAATTGAACCGATTCTGGCCCACTTGTGGTTCACGCTTGTGTTGAATAGATTTCGTGAAAAAGATGCGGAAAAAAATCAGCGTCGACGTGGGTTAAATAGTTCTGGTGCATGCCCCACCCCTCACCAAATCACTACAGCAATTCAATTTAAGTGGGAACCAGTTCAAACTGAATTGTGATCCAGTTTAAAAAGTAGTGGGAATGAGGGAGTATGGTGGAGTCTCCTTCTTTGGAGGTCTTTAAGCAGAGGCTCAATGACCATCTGTCAGGGATGCTTTGACTGAGAGTTCTTGCATGGCAGGGGGTTAGACTGGATGGCCTTTGGGGTCTCTTCTAACTCTTTGATTCTATTCTGGTATTAAAGTTCAAAGCAATGGTTTGCCAATCCTTAAGGGACAGGGAACAGGCAAAGGGGATGGAAGCTGACATTATCTGACATTTCTCCACTTGACCAGTAGAGGGTGCTGTATCCAAGACAATGTTCACTTAGGGAAAATCTCAGCTGGACATGCAACCCTCCAACATCAGCCCAACAACATCAGCCCACAGGTGCCTTGACTCTCAATGTACTTATATACAGAATTGGCTAA
>NW_024816374.1:0-2177 GCF_019175285.1 Sceloporus undulatus
GGGTTGAAAACATCATATGTTTTTTATAGATTAATTCTTTCTATCTTTGGTATTTAACAGTACACATAAACAAACTTAGCCACAGATAGAGATACAGACGGCCCTTCTTATACACAGATTTATTATACACGGAATCAAGCACACACTGTTTGAAAATGTTTCAAAAAAGTATAAATTTACCTTGATGTTCCATTTTTTATTAGGGACACCATTTTGCTATGTCATTATACTTAATGGGACTCGAGCATACACAGTTTTTGTTATACATGGGGGATCTTGGAACCAAACCCCAGCGTATAACAAGGGTCCTCTATACTGATTTATGGAAGACACTTGTCCAAATGGAGAATTCCCTGTTATTCTTGCTATCATGCTTTTTTTTTTTAAACGAGTGGTATGGGGAATGTAAGTTCACCATTATACTTCTGCTGCTATTAAACAACATTTTACTGTTAAAGTTTAAATCCACAGGAAAGTAATGTTGGGAAATACTATTAATGAACTATGTAAACTACCAACCATCAGAATCTTGAATTCCAATGTCGTCTTCTAGAACTTTTTTTACTGTGTGTACAGCATCTGAAGAACGCTTCCTATAATCATATATAGTCTTCACTCTAGAGATATTAACGTCTTTATCATTTTTTATGACATGTATGCCACAACATTCGGTCGTTCGTGTTTGTTTCACACTTATGAAACCCTTTGAGGGTCCAGCAACTTCTGTGTCTGTCTCAGATGAGAGTATTATGCCATCTTCCTCCTCGCTGCTGGTTGAAGATTCAACAACATAACCTATAATGACAAAAAAGTTTTAAAAGTAAATTTAGTTTCTTTTTTTGTATGTCTGCAGTATTATAGTTTCTATATAGTTCTGGATCTGGTTTATATCTGTTTTATTTTTCATTTATGACAATAAATTCAGCAAATTATAAACAATATACATGTATATGTAACATACCGGAAATGGTAATAATTATAAATTTTTTTTAAAAATTATGTCCTGCACTGAATAACAGAGACTGTGTATTAGAAAACAATAATTACATACTTCTTTTTCTTGTGCTCCCTCTACATGAACTTCTATCCTTTGATATTTCAGGTGGTGTTCCACGTTTATCTTTCATACCTGCAAAACAGGCCAACACATATCATTATATTCCTTTTACTTTTATGTTAGATTTATATGTTCTGCTCCAACAAACATGTTTGTAGAGGTAAGCAAGAACATATGAATGCCCAGGCACAGAAATAAAGGTCAAGAATTTCCATATGCATGCTGTAATTTAATATTAATTACATCTACAGATAATATTAATATTAATTACATCTACAAAGGTAAAGGAACAGTAATGTATGAGTTGATTTTACAAATTCAGAATGCATTGCTATCTAGCCAAATATAAACAGTACACACTAAATTAAAGTTTTATCAAAACCCGCAGTACTTTCCAACCGCAATCAATTGCAATGTAATGTATTAGCATTCCAGTAATGTCTCTCGAAAATTATTATTTAAAAACTTACCTTTTTGGTTTCTCTTTTTCCAACTTGGCTTCCCAGCCATGATCCACAGCCTCCTCATGAGGCCAAAATATGGTGGCTGTTTTTTCGGAGGAGGGCATCCCCCGAAAAGTTGCATGACTTTATAGAAATTTATTCTCATTATTTTAAACTTGGAGGAGACCTGGGCAATGGTACGTTTGTATCCGAGGCCCCGAAGCTGCCTCGTTATGCTCCTATACAGCGGCCTATTAGGGAAGGGGCGGGAGCGCATAAGGCTGTTTACCTTCCCACTCTTTCTTATTATTCTTAGCAGAAAGATTATCTCGTCCCTGCCCCAATTACAGCCCCTATGCCGCGTCATGGCTTCCCTCACTGTTACTCCTCTGACGCTGCAGTCTCCCACTGCAATTGCAGTCGCAGAACTTCCTGTTGCTTTCTGTAGTTTTACAAGGAGAGTTTGAAATTGCGCCCTCTACTGGTAATAATTTTTCCCGCCGGATTTAAATGTTGTCCAGCTATTCCTTTCACTAAGACCATTATAGGACCACAGTACATTTGATAACCTCTACCCACAGTTGTTGCATTCTTGTAATGGATGAACCAACAGACCCAGATGCTACTTCAATCAAACCACCAAGGGGAAAGACATGGACTGCAGATGAGGTATTAGC
>NW_024816375.1:0-2177 GCF_019175285.1 Sceloporus undulatus
TATAAACATTCTCTTTTATAAGAACACATGGTGTGTATTTAATTCTTACCTGCCATATTTTTTCCCAAGATTCTAGATGAATTGGTGTGTCCAAATCCTTTGCCCATTTTACCATATATTCTTTAACTATTTCTTTTTCCAACTCCAATTTCCTGATTAACTTATATAATTTTGAGATTTGTTTCTTAGGGTCTTTCAAGATTCTTTCTAGTTCCAATTCCATTGGGCCAAATCCCTTTTCTTTTGAATCTAGTATAAAACGTTCCTTTAGTTGCCTATATGTAAACCAGTTACATATAAATCCTTCTTTATTCAGTTCTTCTTGGGATTTTAGGATTATTCCTCCATCTTTTAATTTCAGTATATCCTTATATGTCACCCAATAATCTCTCTTCAGAATTTCCCTTTTATATAATGCTTCGTTTGGGGAAACGTGCATTGGTAAATGGGTACACCAGACCTTTTTATATTTATTCCAATTTTTTAATAAATTTTTCCTAAAAATATGATTATCAAAATTTTTATCTACTTTCAGTTTGTCATAAAATAAGTAACCATGTAATCCGAATTTTAATTCAAATTTTTCTAAATTGATTGTTCTCTTTTTTTGCAGTTTTACCCAGTCTAATAGCCAATCCATAACACAAGCATTGTGGTACCATCTTAGGTTTGGTAGTGCTAGACCCCCATTTTCCGTAGAGTCATACAGAACCTTTAATTTTACTCTCGGCCTTTTATTGTTCCAAATGAAATTCGAGATGTCTTTTTCCCATTTTTTAAATGTTCTCTCATTAATACTTATAGGAACATTCTGAAATAAAAATAATAGTTTAGGTAATATATTCATTTTAATTATTGACATCTTCCCAATCCAGGATAAGTTCAGATTTTTCCATTTTTTCAGATCAGATTTTATCGCATCCCACAATCTTTCATAGTTATTTTTAAATAAATCGAAATTTTTACTTGATAGGGTGATTCCTAAATATTTCACTTTTTTCACCAACTGAAAACCTGATTTTTCCTCCAACTGTCCTTTTTCCTCTTCATTCATATTTAGTGTAAGAATATTTGTTTTTTCAACATTAATTTTGTATCCCACTACTTTCCCAAATTTTTTAAATATCCTTAACAGAATGTCTATACTTTCAATTGGATTTGTAATAGTTAGGACCAAATCATTGGCATATGCCCTCAATTTGTATTCTTCCCCTCTTAATTTAAAGCCTTCAATTTTTTCATTTTGCCTAATTTGTATTAATAATATCTCCAATATAATTATAAATAACAGCGGTGAAAGTGGGCAGCCCTGTCTAACTCCCCTAAAAATTTCACAAGTCTTAGTTCTTTCCCCGTTTATTATAAAGCTTGTGTCTTGTTTTGCATATATTGCCTCTATTGCTTTTATAAAATTTCCGCCAAAATCCAATCTATTTAAAAGTCCAATCATAAATTCCCAGTTCACATTGTCAAAGGGCTTCTCCGCATCAATAAAATAAAAAGCCAGTTTTTATCAATTCTTTTACAGTACTGTGTATTTCTATCAAATTTACCAAATTTCTGATGTTATCTTTAATCATTCTACCAGGGAGAAAGCCGGATTGATCAGGGTGTATCCAATTAGTCAAAAAAGTTTTGAGTCTTTCAGCCAATATGGAAACAAACAATTTGTAGTCCGAATTTAATAAAGCGATAGGTCTATAATTTTTAGGAGACGTTAAATCTTTACCTTCTTTTGGTAATAAAACAGTTGTGGAGTGTGACCATGTTTGGGGAATTTTTCCTTTTAGTGCATCATTCATAATCTCTACCAACTGTTTTTTGATAGATTCTTCGCATGCTTTGTAATATTCATTAGTAAAACCGTCGGGTCCTGGTGTCTTTCCATTTTTACTTCTTTGTATAGCCTGGGATACCTCCTCGATTGTAATTTCTGAGTTCAAAATATTCCTTTGTTCTTCGGTAATTTTTTGAATTTGCAGCGAGTCTAAATAGTTTATTATTTTATTTCTTTTCACAATGGGTTTCTTAAATAACTCTTTATAGTATTTAAGAAAACATTCCTTAATTTGGTTCTGATTAACAATAGATTTTCCATCTTCTTTCAATAATGTTATAGTACGTTTTGCTTTTTCCTTCTTTATTTGATAAGACAACAATTTCCCTGGCTTATTTGC
>NW_024816376.1:0-2177 GCF_019175285.1 Sceloporus undulatus
GTATATGTAGAATTGTCATTTAAACAAACTGATCCTATACAAACACTTTTGGAAGAAATGCGAAACTTCAAAAAAGAAATCCAGCAAGAATGTAAGGAGAATAGAAAAGAATCTAATGATAATCGTGATTTAGAAAAAATTGATAAAAATTGGACCTTATAACAAAGGAAATCCTCTCCTTAAAAGAAGACATAGATATGCTTAAAACAAAAACAACTTAAAAGACTGTAAAAAACCACTACAGAATAAACAGACGATAGAGGTAAAGTCAAAGGCTTTCCTGGCCGGCATCCATAGATTTTTGTGGGTTTTTCGGGCTATGTGGCCATGTTCTAGCAGAGTTTCTTTCTGACATTTCACCAGCAACTGTGGCTAGCATCTTCAGAGAATGCTTTGCCTGGAAAAATTGGGTCTATATATACTGTGTGAGCCTGGGAATGCAGGAGTGATTTGCATGTGAATTGTTCTGTGTTGATGTCTGACCTTAGCCTGGGAGGCTAATGCAAATGAGGATTAATGTCTGCTAATTGGTGATCATTATCTGCTGGGAAAGCCCCTGACTCTGAATGGTTTCCCATTTGCATTTGCTGAGTCCTTGTTTTGCTATTCCTCAGGACTGGTAGCCAAATTTTGTTCACTTTAAGGGTTTCTTCTTTCTGGTTCTTACAGAGTGCTGAGTTCACTATGAAGCAGTGTAGAAAGGTAAATGCTAATAATAATAATAATAATAATAATAATAATAATAATAAATATTTATTTATATCCCACCTCTGCCAATTGAGGATCAAGGCGGGTAACAACAAAGAAAATACAATATACAACAATAAAAACAACAAGCACCACAAAACCCCAACCCAACCCTCCCTCCCAACTATAAAATAATAAAAGGGGGATTCAATTGGTTCTGGACATTATCAACCGGGGAAGGCCTGCTGGAAGAGAAAGGTTTTTGTCACCTTTTTAAAAGCCTCGATTGAGGATAATTGGCAAATCTCTTCTGGCAGGTCATTCCAAGTTTTTGGAGCGGTGACAGAGCAGGACCTCCGGGAAGTCACCGCCAGTCTGGTCTTTTTAAATTGTAAGAGGTTTTTTTCCGGAGGATCGGAGTGTATGGGAAGGATTGTATGGGAGGAGGCGTTCCTTCAAGTAGACTGGACCCAGGCCATGTAGGGCTTTATAGGTGATAACCATCACCTTGTACTGTGCCCAGAAGCTAATAGGCATCCAATGTAGTGATTTTAAAATAGGTGTAATATGGTTGAACTTGGATTTTCCGGCGACTAGTCTGGCTGCCATGTTTTGTATCAACTGGAGCTTCCGGACATGGCACAAAGGTTGCCCCATGTAGAGCACATTATAGATATCAAGGCTAGAGGTTACTAGAGCATGTACAACCGTTTCTAGGTCCCGCTGCTCTAGGTAGGGGTGCAACTGGCATATCATCCGAAGCTGACAACAGGCACTCCTCATCAATCTGAGAAGACAGCTGAAGTGAGGAATCCAGGAGCACCCCCAAGCTGCGGACACAGTCTTTCAGGGGAAGTGTAACCTCATCTAGAACTGGCGAACTTATCTCCATACCCGGATTGGGGTTACCTATCATGAGTACCTCCGTTTTATTTGGATTCATCTTAAGTCTATTTTCCCTCATCCAATCCATTACCGACTTCAGGCAGTCATTCAGGGGGGAGATGCCCTCCTTGGTCACTGAAACAGCCCGAGACATAGAGAAATAAAAGCTATTGCTCCCTCTAAGATGAACTAGGGCTTCCAGAAAGGTTGATGCTGGCTGGGGCTAATGAGAAGTTCAAAACAGCTGAAAGTTGTTCTTTAAGCATCAGTAAGGAATGCCTGAATAGAAATAGAACTGGAAGGACTTTGAATCTCTTTGCCTTCAGAGATACTGGAGCGCAAGGCATCCTGGAAAGGTCTATCATAATAATGGCAGGAGGATTGATGGGATGCAAAAGGTGCCATACAGGGCCTAATTTGCTTTTCAAATGGACATGTACCTTGCTTTAACCTTTTAAAATGTTTCAACTTGTTAATTTATTGAATATTCTGTTTAAATACTTTTACTGTTTTTTTCCCTGTATTCATTTACTTGTATGCTAGCCTGAGCTCCCATGATAAAGACCAGGATATAACTATTTAAATAAATGAATAAATTTGACTAA
>NW_024816377.1:0-2177 GCF_019175285.1 Sceloporus undulatus
CTTTCTTTCCCCCACTGTTTGGTTAGTGAGTATAAACAACTTCTACACTTTGAACTCATTTTTGCAGCAATGGAAGTAAGCTGAGGACAAAGAGAGAAAGGAGGGGGAGAGAAAAACTGGGACATTTTAAAAGCAGCTAAAACAGAGGGATGGCAGAGGTTGATTGGCTCTATCCCTGCCAAATCTGGACAATTGGAGGATATGTAAGGAGTTCTCAGAATCAATGCTCTATGGGTTGGATGCCCCCTGGCCAGTCCAGGAATTTTTTTATAAAGCTGATTTTAATTAGAACTGTCTGTATGGTGCCACTGCCATTTCTCTTGATGGCATCCTTTTCCTAGCACCATCTTTGCTATCTTCACAGGACAGGGAGGGTACATAAGTATTTCTGTCAACTCTTCCCTTTCTGGTCTAGTGGGCCAGTTGAGTGGCCAGTGTGTCCAGGAGTGGCCCTCATGAAATACAGCCCAGTGTTTCAATTCACTTTTATTCAAGTAGCAGTAGAGCTCAGCCATAGTTCCCTAATACACCTGTGAAGTGTCTTTGCATTAAGTTCAGAAGACTTGGGAGGAAAGAAGTGTGAAAAAAAAAGAGCTCAGTGTTTGCATTGCAAACTGAACACAACTCCATCCCAAAACAGTAAGTATCTAACGTAATAACTAAAAAACAGTGTTGAAAGTTACATCCACAGTTATATGCTTTGATACCACTTTGACTGCCATGGCATTCTCAAATTTGTAGTTTGTCATGGGAATTAGAATTCTTTACTGTATTGCTGCAGAGTAAACTTCGGTGATAGTTTGTTGTTATTGTTGTATGCTTTCAAGTCATTTCTGACTTATGACAATCGTAAGGCAAACCTATCACAGGGTTTTCTTGGCAAGTTTCTTGAAAGGGAGGTTGCTATTGCCTTCCTCTGAGGCTGAGAGAGTGTGACTTGCCCAAGGTCACCCAGTACTCTGCAGTTAGTATAAGTGACCTGTAATCATCCCACTTGTGCAGGGAAGGTTCCCTCCTCTCAGGTATTTTGGGCCATCACTCATATTCATAATGCCAATATCCTCAAACTAATTTCCTGAGCAACTCTCTGTCCTGGAGACTGTTATAAACTGTATTTAATTGGAGTGCTCTGTCCTGCACTAACTAATGAAACAGATTATGTTAGAATAGTACCCTTTTTTTTAGCCCTTAAGAATGTTTAATAAAATATCTAGTCTCACAGTAGATCTGTACATATGTGCCTTCAAGTCACCTTTCGACTTAGGCGACTCCATGGATCTCATAGGGTTTTCTTAGGCAAGGAATCCTCAGCGGTGGTTTGGCCAATTCCTTCCTCTGAAATACAGCCTACAGGTATTCCTTGGCAGTCTGCTATTCAAGTATTTGTTCTGTTTACTATAGTAGCCCAACTGAAATGCAGTCACATTCAGGAATGCTTGTGATCTGTACATCCACACTATGCAGTTATAGTGCTATATTCCACTTCAGCTGCCATGGCAACAGAATCTTGGGGTTTGTAATTCGGTAAGGCCCTAGACCTATCTGAGAATTTGAAGTACCCTGTCTCTGATTGCAAACCCCAGGACTCCATAGGAAAGAACCATGGTGGTTAAAGTAGAATTACAGTGTTATATTGTGTAGTGGGAATGGATAGGATGCTTTTAGGAGTGTGTGGCAGAGAAGTTATCAATTTTGTAGAGTTTATCATGAAAGGTGGTATGTGCATATTATTTGAGAAAAACAACACTGTTTTTTTCCCAAGAGCAAGGTTCAGAAATAAGATTTTCCTCTGTTGTAAACTACAAATCCAGGAAATGTAACATTCATCTAATCCTGAGATTAGCTGCTAGTCATAATATGTTTACTTTGTGCAGTGGCTCAGAAGCATGAAGAAAGCCAGTGAGGATCAAGGGTTGAAAGCTGTTGATGGTGAATTTGTCCAGCCAGGGCAAATGTTTTGGGAAGCTGCTGGAGGTTTTGCTGTAATTTGGGAACTACAGTATATATATATGTATCCAAATAACATTTCTGTTGCTCCAGACTATCTTCCCGGTAGTTCTTGGTACCAGCTGCAACATTTACTCCCATCCTCATGTGGGTTTCTTTTTAATACCAAGATTTGCATTTGACAAAAAAAAAGTTGGGGGATGAGTCTCTTTTCAATTGTCTCCTTTAAA
>NW_024816378.1:0-2177 GCF_019175285.1 Sceloporus undulatus
AAAATAGCGCCGGAGTTTTTTCGTAACCCGAAAAAACTTTCGTAACCCGAAACAATAAATCCCTATGGGATTTTTTCGTATCCTGAAAAATTCGTAACCTGGGTATTTCGTATCCCGAGGTACCACTGTAATAGCAGATTTAAAACACACAGAAAACAAGATTTCTATCATTATGATGTGATACTCATATCTGTGGGGTATACATTCCCAGACTTACTGTGATTAATGAAAATCACAGCTAATGGTGATCCCTATATTTTCTGTGGAAGTTGAATATAGAGTAATGCTGGAGGACCTCCACATGCTTAGAGAGACCTTTTTTTCCAGGATACAGTTAAGTGAAACCACAGTAATAGGACTCGTGGATGTAGGATTCATACCATACTTGAAAATTAAGATGAAGCACTTAGATCTCATAAACAGTAAGTACTGATTTGTCACTATTAAAGAAGGTGGCAATTTCCCATGATTCGATGAGATATCAAAAATTCTCCTTTTTTGAGATGCTAGCATTTGATTCCAGAACATTCTACATACTGTACTAGCCTTATAAACTAAGGTCCCTCTAAATCACAAGACTTCTTTGCTGTCTAAAGAGAACTCCATAGATATTTATTACTGGCATCCCTGACCAACAGATTTGTCTCAGGTGAGTCCAGTCAGTTATAAATTGGAGTCTATGTTGCTTTATGGCAGTTGAGGCAGTAAAACTATTTTTAATCATTAATTTTGCAAAGAGTGACTCAACAGTTTTCTTCTGAATAGTCAGGAGTGTGTTACATTCACAAGTTACTTACCCGCCTGCTGTGAAGTTTGTTCAGTACTTTACAGATAAAAATCACTTGAATCTTTTCCGATTTGGATGCTGTATTAATTAAGGTCCAGTGGATTTTATTTTAAACCCTATTTTTCTAGCATTAATGTTTGTGTAGCCCGAGGGTATGGATAGAATATTAGAAAAAAGATAGAGCCACCACATTTTAGCTCATTGTACTTTCTGACATATTAAAAAATACATGGGGTCTGGTGGGCTGAGGTTTTTTTTACAAGCGGTGGGTTTTTTTACAGTTACATCAGATCTGATCTTTTTACAGTTAGATCAGATTTCATCAAACCTTAAGGAAATACTTTTAAGACCCCTACCGAATCCTAACATATTGGGTAATTATGTGGCAAATTTTAATGTTCTCCTTCTGGAACATTTATTGGGGCTGGGTTTTTGGATAAAATTGATTATTTGGATCCATTTCAATCTGGCTTCAAGACTAGCTATAGATCTGGTTATATTTAGATAAAAACATTCTAAGGGAATTTAAGTGAATGAATTCTAACAACCAGTGTCATCTGTTCTGGCATATGACAAAGCTAACAAAATGAAATTCAACACAGAGAAATGTAAGGAAAACTGAAATGCACGGATATAGGATGGGGGGACACGTAGCTGAATGAAACTACGTGTGAAAGGGATCTAGGAGTCCAAGTAGACCACAAGTTGGACATGAGTCAACAGTGTGATGCAGAGGCTAACAAGGCCAATGCGATTTTAGGCTGCATCAATAGAAGCATAGGCTCTAGATCAAGGGAAGTAATAGTTCCACTCTATTCTGCTCTGGTCAGGCTACCTGGAATAATGCCCTGTCCAATTCTGGGCACCACAATTCAAAAAGGATGTTGAGAAACTGGAGCCATGTGTCCAAAGGAGGGCAACTACAATGGTGAAGGGTCTGGAAACTATGAAGCCCTATGAAGAGAGACTTAGGGAGCTGGGGATGTTTAGTCTGGAGAAGAGAAGGTTAAGAGGTGATATGATAGCCCTCCAGGGAAGGAGACTTTACTATTCTCCAAGGAAGGAGTGTGAGATTTGGTTTCCTCAAACCTAAATAAATATAAATAATAGAGGCCAAGGAAGTTGCAGAGGTTTTTTATTTAATATATTTAGCAAAATAAAAACAGCTTCTCTTTTTCTTATGCTGCTTAAATTAAAAGCTGGGGAACAGCAAAGAATCACGAATGTTCTTAGTATATTTGTGAAAAGATGGTAGACCTAGTTCTACTTTGTTGTTAATTGCTGTTAAATTGACTCCAACCTTCTGGATAAGAGACATCCAAGGAGTGACCACCTTGCTCAGGTCTTACAAACAAGGGCAGCAGCTGAGCTTTCTTGATTGAGTCTATCT
>NW_024816379.1:0-2177 GCF_019175285.1 Sceloporus undulatus
TGCTTCATCCTGTGGATTGACTGATGCTTTAAACTACCTCTTAGAAGCATAGGAACAGCTTCATAGGAATAGACAAATTGTCAAGCTATCCTAGAGTCCTTCACAAGTGGTCAGTACCATACACACTCATCCCTCCCCATTTGTGGACTCAGTATCTGTGGTTTTGGTCCTTCGCTGACGGCAAGCAAAGAGGGACAAAATGGGGCAGTTCCCTGGGGCATGCATGCAGCAGTGCATGCAGAAACGTGCCCCAATTATAACCAATGGGGCTTAAACATCTGCAATATTTCCAATTTGTGGGGGGGGGTGGTAGTAGTACAGAATGGATCTCTGTGAATCAGTAGAGACAAGTGTATTTTTATTCAAAGTGGTGGTCCATGGTTCTGTGCTGCTCTGTGAGCCATCAGTTGCTGGTCTGTGACAAGTTTCTAGGAAAGAAAGAGGGAGTTGTAACTAGTGGGCATGAATGTGACACTGGTCCCTGGCATACTAGATAAATAAATGCCAGACCCCTGCATCAGACAGCACGAGAAGCACTTTCCAGAGACACAGGGTGTTATTGGTATGATCCATTGTTCACAACAGATAAATGATAATGCTAATTCAGATAGCTGATTATTCTATCTCAGGTACAATGTTTCCATCTTGATGATTTTATAAGAATCACTTTCATTGAGATTTTTAAATCCAGTGTTCTGTTTTCCATTAGCCAACCAGGTGCTTCCAGGTAAGTTTTCTCCCTCTTTTGGCCCCTGAAATGATAGTCCCTCCAGTATTTCCTATGAGTGGAGAGGTGTGGCTATTATGATGATGGCTAATAGCTCCTGGTGAATGTGCTCTTTAATCCCCTCTTTAAAATCATCTAGCTTGGAAAATTCTGTCAATTTAGTCATGCATTGTGTGAAGAATTACTTTCTGTTACCTGTCCTGAATCTGCCTCCGATCAATTTCAGTAGATTAGTAGTTTTTCTGTTATGAGAGAGGAAGAAAAAACCTCTATGCACTTCATGTATTGTTTTTATGAGTCTTTTTCATGTTCCTTCTCAGGCGCATTACAGACCGCCCAAAACGGGCGGTCTCGCACCGCTTCTGGTTGCTCCGCGAGGGAGCTGCAGCAGCCAAACCACGCGGCTCCCTCGCGGAGCAAAAAGAAGCCCCAAAACGGCACTACTTCTTGCGCCCCGGATGGGACGTCACGAGGCACTACTCGCGCACTCACGGTGTCATATCCAGGGTGTGACGTGCGGACGCTATGCATCCAGCACGTAAAAATGGCGGTGCCCGTGTGTATAGGGCGCCGCCATTTTTACTCCACCGTCACGTGCTAGGGGTGAGGCCTGTGTGGACGCTAGGTCCTCGGCCAACCCCTAGCACGTGACAGGGGTGCCGCAAAGGCCCGTTTGTAACGGGCCCTGTCATCATTTTTTTTTCCTGAACTAAAAAAAACGAACACTTCAGGGGTTGTTTTGTTTTGTTTGGCACCTTTTTGACTTGAGGATAGATAGCCTTTTTGAGCTGAAGGGACTACAGCTAAGCACAGTATTACAAGTCACTCAACCATATTTTTATGTAAAGGCATTACATATAATTATGAATAATTGTGATTCACTTATTTTCAATCCCTTTGCTAATAATATCAACACAGAACATAATTTTTTATTGTCATTGTGTATTGAGGTGATGCTTATATAGATGTGTTGGTTAACTTCACACTTGCTTACATTGAACATCTTGGCCTTTTTGTTGTCTGTTCACCAGTTGCCTGCATCAAGACAAATATATTTTCCCTTCTGCAGCAAGTGCTTAGCTGTTTTAATATTGGGGCTAGTAAGTGTAAGATTGTCTTAAACTGATGTGAAATTCTGCTTGTCCTGCTTTAAGTAATTGCTGTGCTCAGTTACAGATCATGCAATAATCACAGAGTTGGAAGAAGCCTCATAGGCCATGCATCCAACTCCTGGTCAATGCATGATTTCCAGCTAAAGTATCCCCAGTAGATAGCTGTCTAGCCTCTTTTTGAAGAAGTCCAAAGAAGGAGACCCCCCCCACCACCTCTCTAGGCAATTGGCGCCACTGCCAAACTGCTTTTTCTGTCAAGAAACTCCTTCTAATGTTCAATCAAAATTTATGTGTATACGTGCCTTCACGTTGCCTGTTGACTTAGGGCAACCACATGA
>NW_024816380.1:0-2177 GCF_019175285.1 Sceloporus undulatus
GCGGCAGCGTTCTCTTGTGCCGTAAAATGTGGTACTTAGCTCATCCCGTTCCGTGCACGCCCCCTTTTTAGGCCACAATGGGCCCATTTCAGGGCCCGTGCAATAAACTTCAATGTGTCACTAAAACAGCAATAATTTGTGGAAACTGTTCCTGTAAACCAACAAGCATTAAAAATTGTGGGACAATAAATACATGAGGAATGTTTGAAGTGTATAATGTCTGCCTTAGGTGACAACTGTTTTTAGTTCTAGTGATGAAGAGTTCTGGACTGTAGGGGAACCTAGGACTGCTTACTGCTTCTTCAGTGCTTTCCAAGCCTCAGGTACAGGAGAACATTTACAAGCCCTCCAAGGGTAGGAATATTTTCAGGGCTAAGCAGAGAACTGAAAAAAGCTGACAGCTCAGTGCAAATACAGTCTCAGTACAGGCAAATTTAATTTTTTGAAGAGATCACACATACATATTCTTTGAAAAGAGTTAATCTTTGCAGTGATCAGCCAAATTCAAACATTTTATTCCTTATTCCTGCAGCAAGGAGGTTCAGAATTTGTTCCTGTGATAGTGAACCGTGCAATTCTTGGGTCAATGAGCAGAAGAGATGTGCTGGTTAAACGCTGGCCAAAGCCATTACGGTGGCAATACTTCCGGTCCCTGCTACCAGATAACCCCATCACCATGTGCCCTTTCTGCTTTCAGGTATGAGCAATATTTTACTGGGGGACTGAGAGCGCACTTGAATAAAGTTTGTCCTCAAAAATAAAACACTGGGAGGATATGGCTTGACTGATTTTGAAAATAAAAAAAATAGAATGAAAGCTTAAAATAAAAAGAGAAAAGCTTGAATCCACTTGGTAACCTTAACTAGATCTCACCAGTTGAATCAGTTGGATTTACTTATGTATTGACTTAATGTTCAGCAGTTGATTCAGTAGGTCCCATAGCTATTTGATTGCTATAGCATAGTTTGAAAAAGTAAATAACCACCAGGCAGGATGGCTGAGTCTTGTAGGATGGCCTGAAAACAATTAGAAGGGTGAATTGTACTTCTGTTTGGGGATTACATCCCTCATTTTCTGACTGGTTGAAATAGTCAGATAGGTTCTATGGGAGGAGGGAGTTATTAGTCTGAAGGAACATAATATGAGGTTATGTACCGGTAGATAAAAGTTAAAGCATGATTAAAAGGTACAGTGCTCCCTCGGGTTACGAAATTAATTCGTTCCGCCGCGCCGTTCGTAACCCGATGCATTTTGCAAGCCGAAAAGGGCTTTCCGTTAGTGCTGGCAAGCCGCGCGTTTGAATTTCGCACCGAAAAAAATTTCGTAACCCGAAAAAACCTTCGTATCCCGGAACAGTTTTTTCCAATCTAACTTTTTCGTATCCCGGAAATTTCGTAACGCGATCAATTCGTATCCCGGGGTACCACTGTATTAGAGTCTGTATTCAGTGTATTTTGTTTATGTTGTGTTCAGTATGTGGAGCTAGTCAAGGCCCAAATTTTTAAAAGGGAAACTTCGAATGATGCTTCAGAATCTTTGTTTATGATATCCCAAATGTTGGAGTTTGTTGTTGGAGGTGGATGCCTGAGACTAAATCTTCTGAAAAAGTTGTACACAAATGAGCAGTTCATTATGTTACAGTTATTTGCTTCCTGAGAGATAACTATGTTAGTTTATTTATACAGAAAGCTACCAAAAGTCTTGTGGCACCTTAAAGACTAGCAAATGTATTTTGGCCCAGTTTTTCATGGACGGGAGCATTAGAAGCATGAAGTGTATCCTCAGTTGGCATGGGTTCGTTTACACATGTAAAGAGGGAGCATTTTTAAACAGTGGATCAAAAGAACATGGCATGTCAATGACAGCAGTGAGTCTATCATATTTCGAGGCAGAGCCTAGAACTGCAGCAAAATCCCACTCAAACCAAAAAACAGAATGATGTACTTGCAGCAGCAGTCACTAGAGATGCTATTTAATGGTTTGCTGTACTAAATTAAATTTTGGGGTTTTGGGGGGTTTTTTTAAATAAAAAATTTGCTATACTAAAAGACAGAGAGCCAACATGGTATAGTGGTTTGAGTGTTGGACTAGGACTCTAGGGAACAGGATTCAAATCCCTGCTAGCCAATGGAAACTCACTGGATGACCTAGGGCCGTGATGGTGAAGGCGTTGCACG
>NW_024816381.1:0-2177 GCF_019175285.1 Sceloporus undulatus
TCTAGAAGGCAGCTGAAGTGTTGCTTCTTGCTCTGAAGAATGAGAGGAACCTTCTGGCATCCAAAAGGCTAACATTCTCTGGAGTTATGTCTGATAATATGAATATATAGGATTGCTATACCTGTTCATTTATTAAAAGGTTTATAGCGTACCCCATATCATAGAATCTCATAGCTATGTCCCTATAAAGCCCTAAATGGCTTGGGCCCAGGATACCTAGAGGACCGCCTCTCCCCATACAATCCGCCCCGCACACTCAGAACATCTGGGCAACAGTTGTTAAGGGTTCCAGGGGCTAGATTAGTTTCTACTTCTAAGAGGGCCTTCACCATCTCGGCCCCCATCCTCTGGAACTCTTTGCCCATGGAGCTCCGCTCGGCCAGCTCCCTGGCCCAGTTCAAAAAGGGGCTGAAGACCTTCTTATTCAAACAGGCCTACCCTGATGTGAGCCCCGAATAACCCTCACCCTCCTCTTTACGTCAGCAGTGGCAAGCTGGCTTGAGCGTTTTGTTGGATTTTAATTTTAAATGTATAATTGTATAATGTATTGAATAATGTCTTTCTCATGTATTGTATTTTTATGGAATGTTGTGCACCGCCCTGATTTTGCAGAACGGCGGTATATAAATAAATTTATTATTATTATTATTATTAATAGCAGTTAACCAAATTAAACAGTATATAAAACAAAAATATGAAACAAGCTAGACAAGGCATCTGTTACATGGATTTGTAACTGGTTGACCAGTCGAACCCAAAGGATATTGAACAATGGCTCCTTTTCATCCTGGAGACAAGTGACCAGTGGGGTGTCCAGTGGGGCTCTGTCTAGGGCCCAGTGCTATTCAACATCTTTATCAATGACTTGGATGACAGAAATAGGGGCATACTTATCAAATTTGCAGATGACACCAAATTAGGGGGAATAGCTAAAACCCCAGAGGGCAGGATCAAAATTCAAAATGACCTGAACAGACTAGAAAACTGGGCCTAAGCTAACAAAATGAAATTCGACACAAAGAAATGTAAGGTACTGGGCCTTCCCAATATAAGAGGATATTACAAGGATAATCAATTGAGATATGTGATAGAAGGCATGTTGGGTGGGATAGATTTAGAATGGTTAGAAGTAGATACAGAGGAAGTAAATATGAGAATATGGAATATCTTTTTTAAGGACTTTATAAAGAATTAAATAAAAATGATTGAAAACCCACTTATGAAAAATATAATAGAAATATGGTATAAACATATAAGAATTAGTGAATGAAGACTCAATAATAACACCAATAATAATGGAAAAGGAATTTCCAAAGAATTTGAGAGGATTGTTAGATAAAGAGCTAAAGGAAAGGAAAATAGATAAAATGAAGAATAGATAGATGTAAGAACAGAGAAAGGAAACATAAAATAAAAACTTATGGGAATAAAAGTTTCATGGTTTCACTATATACAAATAGAACAATGGATTAAAAATTGGAGGAAAAGGAATGTAGAAAAGAAAAAGTATACGCAATTTGAACAAATAGTTAAGAAAGGAAGAGAAATAGAAGAAAATGAGAATATAAAAAGAATTACTAGTAAAATTTATAAAATGTTGATGGAGAATAAAGGAGGAAAAATAAAAGGAAATACTTTAAAGGAATTATGGGAAGAAGAATTAGGATGTAAAATAAATGACAAGGAATGGAATGGAATTTGGGAACAAAGACACTTGAAAAAATTATCGGTTCGGATAAAAGAAAATTATTATAAGTTGATTTGGAAATGGTTCCTGACTCCAGTGAGACTACGTAATATTAATAAGAATAGTTCAAAACATTGTTGTAGACGCTGTCAAGAAGTAGGGTCAATATATGCATCTGTGGTAGCAGTGTAAATATGTACAAAGTTTTTGGGAAAAGGTACTATTAGAAATAGAAAATGTTATGAATATAGAAATAGATAGAAGACTGAATATAGTTTTGTTATCATTATATAACTCAGAGAAATGGAAAAAAGAAGAAAAAGATTTGGTAACAAATTTGCTTACAGCAGCGAGATTAATAATAGCAAGGTGTTGGAAAACGAAAATGGATGTAGAAGTGGAGGATTCGTACAAAGAGGGATGGAGATTAGCTATTAATGATCAATTGACATGTAAACTGAAAGTAAAGAAAGGATTATGGAAAAGAAAT
>NW_024816382.1:0-2177 GCF_019175285.1 Sceloporus undulatus
CCCCCAAGGCCAAGGCCTTAGAGATCTTATTAATGGTTTGTCGGACCCTGGTGTCTGTGTGAGGGAGGAGCTCCAGAAGCTCCTTGGACCACTGGAGGGAGGCTCGCATTACCAAGGAAACAGTGGTCGCCGCCCTAATGGCAGTTGAGATAGCCTCGTGGGTCTTTTTGAGTGCTCCCTCTGCCCTCCTATCCTCTGGATTTCTGAGGGTGTCCTCGCCATCTCTAGTGAACACAGCCGAAGAAACCAAAGCCGACACCGGAGCGTCCACCAGGGGGACCTTGAGGCTATCCATCACACCCCGTTGAAGGATGTAATGTTTACGAATGGCGCTATGATTGGGCCTGGACGCTGCTGGTCTGCTCCATTCGTCCCTAATGATTTGCATAATGTTGTAGGGACAAGCAAGCTCTTGGACTGAAGGGGCTGAGACTGGGAAGAGCTCTTCGCCCACCCTAGGAAGGTCTGAGTCAATGTTTGGAGTCTCACTGGATGGCATAGTGATGCCAAGAGTTTTTATGGTTTTCTTAATAAGGAGTGGGTAGTCTTCTGGCCTGAGGAGACGAGAGGACATGGGGGTGTCTCTGGGCTCCTCTCCCTCCTCTTGAGAGAGTTCACCTTCCTCAAATTCAGAAACCTCGGACTCTAGGGCTATGGGGGCCCCTCCGTCCTCCGAGGATTGTGAAGGGGACCTCCTTCTATTGGACGACTCCCTTGCATATCTAGTTCTTTTGGCTGGTGGTTGATGGGAGTGATCCGATTCGGAGCCTGAATCGGAATAATCACCATGCCTCGATCTGGAGGAGGAAGGGTGATCCAGGGATCTGGGGCCCGAGCGGTCCCTAGGGGCAGCGTCGTCACCTTCCCTCTGAATGTCTGACTCAAGCGGTGGGCCCTTAGAGTGAGAGTTGTTGGAGCAGGAGCGACTGACTGAGCCCCTGTCTCCAGAATGGGGGGACCGGCGCCGCTTGGGGCCGCCGCCATTCCGGTCGCCCGTGGCGTCCTGTCCCCCGCTGACCGCCGCCGCGCGGCCCCGTGACCCCCTTTCCGGGTCACGCGGGGCGGGGCCGCCGCCCTCTCTGACCTCCGCGGCAAGATGGCCGCCCCCATAGAGGTCCACATGGCCAAGATGGCCGCCGCCATCGCGGTCCACGTGGCTGGGATGGTGGTCCCCAGCGGCAACCGCCTGACCGCGTGGTCTGGCGCTGCGGTTTGGGGGAGGAGAACCCGTCCCCCCGGTGGGGAACCACCCGAGACTGGGGGCCGCCGGCCAGGGGAACCCCCATTGGGGCCCGTAAAAACCCTCGCGATCACCTGGATTGGACGGCGGCCCTGGGGGGGTGGAGGGGGCTTGAAAGAAGGGCCCCGGCCAGCCAAAGAAGGGGGGGCAAAACGGGGGCATGAAGGGTCCGTTCCCCCACCCTGGCGCTCCCCTGGGGTCTCCCTCGTCTGGCAGGGGGTCCTGGGAGCCCCTGGCAGAGGGGTCCGGGGGGAAGCAGGGCCAGCGAAGCCCCCGCGGAGCGGGGTGGCTTACCTCTTCCCCCTGCGCGCTCTCGTCCGGCGGCGGTGCAGGCTCACCCTGAGCCAACCCTAACCGGGTCGGATGGGGAGCCCCGGCTCTAGCAGCGGGCTGTGAGGCAGCCGCCTCCGCCCGGTGCGGCCGCGCCTCCACCCCCTGGCCGGCTTCTGTGGCCATGGTCACTGGGCAGGCATCCGGCAAAGCCGGGGCAGGCCCGGACCGGGTGGGGGCTAGCTCGCCCTGTGCTCTGGCCTCTTCCCCGCTCGCCATGGAGGAGGGGGGGAAGGTAAAAGGGAGAAAAGCAAGGAGAGGAAAAAGAGGTTTTTTTTTTTTTTTAGAGCGAGTAGAGGAGGGGAAGAAGGAAGGAAGAAGAAATCAAGCCAGGCAAGTCTGGGGGAGCTAATCCGGAGAATCGAAGAGAAGTTGTAGAAAGCGTCCTAGCTGGAGTAAGGCAGGAAGCAGACTGGGGAATGCTAGGGGTCGCTCCGCCCACGATGGTGGGGTCAGGCCCCTGGCCTTTGTTTTTAGATTCTTTTTGTCCTGCCTACTGGAGCCTATGCAGGCGGAGCTACCCAACGTCAGGATGACCGGCCCCCTTCTCTGCTGGGAAAGGGTAAAAAGCGCCACCTTCAGGCTGATTCAGGAGTGTGGCATGCAG
>NW_024816383.1:0-2176 GCF_019175285.1 Sceloporus undulatus
CTTTCCTAGTACTGATGTCAGACTAACTGGACGATAATTGTTGGGATCCTCTTTTTTCCCCTTTTTGAAGATGTTTGTTTGTGTGGTTTTTTTTAGCTGTCCATGATATCCTCATCACTCTTCTCCAGCACCACATCTCAAAAGAATTGATTTTCTTTTTATCTGCTTTCTTCACTGTCCAACTCTTGTATCCATACATGGTAACAGGGAATACAATAGCGTGTACAATTCTAACTTTCATGTTCAGTTGTGTATCTTTACTCTTTAGGATCTTTTCTAGTTCTTTTATAGCTGCCCTCCCTATTCCCAGTCTTCTTCTGATTTCCTGACTGCACTCCCCATTCTGATCTATGTTTAATCCAAGGTACGAGAACTCTTTTACTATTTCAATTTCCTCATTGTCTAGGTTGACTTTGTGAAGATTCTCTGCTATCATTACTGTCATCCCTTCACTTCTGTGGCTTTGATTTTTACAGATTTGATTATTCATGGAATTGATTAATATGTTTTCTCTAGGAATCTCTAGGCCCTCCAGTGTATCTTAGCTGGAAGTTAACCGTGGAGTCACACTGGAAGACCTAGAGATTCCTAGAGAGAATACTTCTCTAGGCACTTGTAGGTTCTCCAGTGTGAGACTGTGATTAAATTCCAGTGGATGTTGACCATAGAGTTGTGCTGGAGGACCTAGACATTCCTAGAAGGTTAAAATAGTTATTTATGTTTTTTCCACTTTCATGGAGGGTCTGTGCCCCTAACCCCAGTGAATGTGAAGGGTCCACTGTATTTTATTTTTTTACGTTCAGTAGTACGCCTGCCATAGCACTTTTCCCCTTGATCTTCCTTAGTAGTTGTTCCAGGTCTGTGATGTTTTCTGCTAGTAGTATGGTGTCATCTGCATATCTTATATTGTTGATATTTCTTCCTGCCATCTTCATTCCTCCTTCTTCTGTGTCCAATCCTGCTCTTTGTATGATATTTTATGTACACTAATTGAACAGATAGGGTGAAAGGATGCAGCCTTGCCCAACCCTTTTATCAATTGGGAACCATTTCTGTTCTGTTCTGTTTTAATGGTAGCGTCTTGTCCTAAGTACAGATTTCTCACCAGGACTATCAGATGTGATGGTATTCCTATGTTTTTAAGGGTGTTCCATACCTTCTATGACCTATGCAGTCAAAGGCATTGCTATAGTATATAAAATCATCATCCATCATCATCATCGTCGTCGTCGTTGTCATCATCATCATCATCATCATCCTTCCTTTTTCCCAGATTGGGACTCAAAGCAGGTTCCAACAATTAAAAAATGTTGCTAAAAATCCACACAATACAAAAGTTTAAAAAACAATTAAACAATCAGAAAAAAGTCAGATTAAAACATATATTAAAACACACACAAGTACCAGCACAGTGATTAGCAATATCCAGCGCATTATGTAAGATGGGCCTTACTCATCAAATGCCTGTTGTAATACAAAGCCGTTGCTAGTCTGGGAAAAGAAAGTAGGGAGGGTGCCAGTCTAACTTCTCTGAGAAGGGAGTTCCAGAGCCTAAAAGCAGCCACTGAGAGTGCCCTCTCTCATGTTCCCACCAGGTGTACCTGTGAGGGAGGTGGAACAGTGAGAAGGACCTCTGCAGCAGATATGAGCATGGACTGGCTCATAAGGGAGAATACAGTCCTTCAAATAAGCTGGAGTCATGTATGACCCCAAGGTCATAACCAGCACTTTGAATTACCAGGATATAGCTAATGCATATGTCACCGTGGTAAACTAGATTAGATGAAAATATAATAAACTAGATTAGACAGGTATTGAGTTGCCCCAACGTTGCCACTAAGACTACATTCACTCTTTATTTCCAGCCACATTTACAGCGATTGGGTTTGTGTAGTGGTGGTGGTGATAATGATGCTGCTGGTTTTAATCATTTATATCCCACTTTCTCACCAATACTGGGACTCAAAGTGACTTACAAAAGATTAAAACTAGTATAGGTTAAAAACAGACAAAAAATATCAGTCTGTGTGACAGTGTGGGTGGGCAACAATAGCCCTCTAGATATTTTTGGCCTAGAACTCCCCTAGCTAGGACCAACAAATGTTTTGCATAGGCAACTGTTTTCTGCATTTTTTTTGCATAGGTAATGCACTGCACAAACCAGTTTCCCAAATGC
>NW_024816384.1:0-2176 GCF_019175285.1 Sceloporus undulatus
CCCATGGAGGGCTTTAAACGTCGGCAGCAGGAGCTTATACTGAATGCGGAAAGGAAGAGGGAGCCAGTGAAGGGATGCCAAGACAGGAGAGATATGGTCAGAGCGGTGGGCGGATGTGATAATGCATGCAGCCAAATGCTGGACAGAAATTAAAGGACGGAGGTGAGAAAGAGGAAGCCCAGCCAGGAGGACGTTACAGCAATCAAGTCGTGAGACCACTAGGGCATGGACCAGGATCTTGGCAGTAGAGGCGGAGAGAAATGGTCGGGTTTTGGCAATATTGTATAAAGAGAATCTACAAGCCTTGGCTGTGGTCTGGATCTGAGGGATACACGACAGAGAAGAATCAAAGATAAAATCAAGACTGCAGGCTTGCTGGACTGGTTGAATAGAAATGTTGTCCACAGAGACAGAAAAGGAGTGTTGAAGGGTGGACTTAGGAGGAAAGACAAGAAGCTTCGTCTTGGACATGTTGAGCTTCAAACGCTGATGGTGCATCCACTGCGAGACAGCTGTGAGATAAGACGAAACTTGCTGTTCAAGCCTTGGAGAAAGGTCAGGGGTGGAAAATATAACTGGGTGTCATCTGCATACAGATGGTAGGAAAAACCAAAAGAGCTAATGAGTTTTCCTAAGGACAGTGTGTAGAGAGAAAACAGAAGGGGAACCAGAACAGAGCCCTGGGGAACTCCAACAGATAAGGGAGTGGAAGGGAATCAAGGGAGGCATCATACAGTTCCTCTGAGGTTGGACAGTTCTACTGTGTTTTTCAAAACAGAGATGAGAAAAAAAAATCTACCTTCACCACCTAAAGACTGTTTGGGAAAGAGGCAACAGCAGAACAGTGAACGGTCTCTTACAACTCTATGATTCTATGAGTCTATGTATAGTAGGCACCTTCTCATACATCCCTTTCACCCAAAGGAGAGAAGGCATAGGAAATTGATTCATAGATAGATGGACTGGGAAGACTTCTTTGTGGGTGAGCATCTCCTTTCATTCAAAAAGGGGCAGGGGTGGAAGAATAGGAATTTTTGGATGGGCAGGGGGGAGATTCTATTACTCTTTTCCCAATAGTAAATCACATTTCCTGGTAGTTGGGAGGGCTTATTGATTAGAATAATGCAGCATTTAGACTCTTGGTGTCAAGTAAAGGGAGCTAGACCTACCAAAAACAGCTGGGGGAGGGTGTACATGCAGCTTGTGTGTGATATATTACATACCCTCCAACTATTCCAACTAATCTCCTTTCATCCAACTTTTTCAACTGTTTTTAAAATGTTTATTTGTTTTTCTTCCTCCCATTTCCTCTTTTGTCCTCAGCTTATCTCATTTGCCACAAACTGACATCAAAGTAGCTTGCAGTCTGCTCAATGGGGAAGAGGAGAGAGGAAGATGTGGAGTCTAGCACTTCCCAGCAGGCTGTGGCAAAATCAAACTGCTGCAGTCACTCCTAGCTTGTATGTTCATCCTTATTAATAACTTTTGCCATCTTGACCACATATATCTCACTTTTCATTTGTGAAGTATTGGGAGGACACGGCATTAATCATAAGGGGGAGATGATAAATGGTGAAGGATCTGAAAACCATGTCCTGTGAAGAACAGTTTAGGGAGTTGGAGATGTTTAGACTGGAGAAGAGAAGGTTACGAGGTGATATGATAGCCCTGTTTAAATATTTGAAGGGATGTCATGTTGAGGAGGGAGCAAGCTTGTTTTCTGCTCCTCCAGAGAACAGGACCTGGAACAATGGATGCAAGCTATAGGAAAAGAGATTCCACCTCAACATTAGGAGGGACTTCCTGGCAGTAAGGGCTGTTTGACAGTGGAACACACTCCCTTGGAAGGTGGTGGAGTCTCCTTCTTTGGAGGTCTTTAAACAGAGGCTGGATGACCATCTGTTGGTTATGCTTTGATTGAGAGTTCCTGCATGGCTGGGAATTGGACTAGATGGCCCTTGTGGTCTCTTCCAACTCTATGATTCTATGATATGCGTCCAGAAAATAATAGTAAAAGAATTGACTGGAACCTAGGTTTTTGTAGACAGGGTACTAACATTAGTGGAAAATTGCTTTTGACTGCTCTCTATATTTCTACCCTTCCTCTTCTTCCCTCCACCTTTGAATAACTAAACAGATCATGCTTTCTATATGGAAGTGGCACAGTGGAGAACAA
>NW_024816385.1:0-2176 GCF_019175285.1 Sceloporus undulatus
CTGAGGCAAAGAAGGTGTTGAGTAATTCTGCCTTTTCTCTGTCCCCTATTAGCATTTTGCCATCTTCTCCACGTAGTGGCCCTACCATTTCCTTCTTCTTCCTTTTGCTGCAGACATATCCATAAAAGCCCTTTTTATTGTTTTTAACCTCTCTAGCAAGCCTGAGTTCATTCTGTGCTTTAGCTTTTCCGATTTTACCCCTACATGTGCTTGCTATTTGTCTGAATTCCTTTTTTGTGATTTCCCCCTTTTGCCATTTCTTATACATATTCCGTTTAAAACTTAGCTCAGTTGAAAGTTCCTTAGTCATCCATCCTGGTTTCTTTAGACATCTCCCATTTTTCTTTCTCACTGAACCTGTTTGAAATTGTGCCTTCAGTATCTCCCTTTTGAGAAACTCCCATCCGTCCTGAACTCCCATCTCTTTTAGTATTCCTGACCATGGGATCATCCCCAGTATTTCTCTAACTTTATTGAAACCCGCTCTCCTAAAGTCTGGAATGCGTGTCTGACTATGCCTGGCTTCTCCTTTCCACTGTATAACAAACTCCTGGAGAACATGGTCACTTCCACCTAATGATCCCACCACTTGCACCCCATTAACCAAGTCATCCTTGTTGGTTAGGATCAGATCTAAAATAGCTGGCCTCCTTGTTGCCTCTTCCACCTTTTGGACCATGAAATTGTCTTCCAGGCAAGTGAGGAATTTGCTAGACCTTGACAATTTGGCTGAATTTGACTTCCAGCAAATATCAGGATAGTTGAAGTTACCCATCACTACTTCATCTCTCCTTTCTGAGTGTGTATTCATTATTATAATTATTATTATTAACCTTTATTTATAAAGCGCTGTAAATTTACACAGTGCTGTACATACAATCATCTGTTCTATAAAGGCATCATCCAATTCCTCCATCTGACTGGGGGGTCTGTAGTAGACTCTCACCATAACATCCTTGTTGTTTCCCTTCCCTTTAATTTTTATCCAGATCCTCTCCACCTGGTTGCCAGTACTGATGTCCTGGATCTCTTCACTGGTGTAAATATCTCTGACATATAGGCCTGTTACAGACTGTCAAAATAAAGCTGCTTCGGGTCTCTTTGGAGGTATGCTATTTAAATGATGCATGGGTCCTAAGAGTCCGGAGTTCGCGCCAAAGCCACACTCCATTCCTAAGCACTGGAGTTCAGCATTGGTGCAACTTTCTGGATTCTTCGGATGCATGCATCATTTAAACAGCATACCTTCAAAGAGACCCGAAGCAGCTTTATTTTGGCAGTCTGTAACAGGCCATAGTGCTATTCCTCCTCCTTTCCTGTGCTTCCTTTTGCCTGCGCTTAAAGCGAAGGGCAAAATTCCTTCTATCCTCTCCCCTTTGGTGAGTTAATTGTGTACAAGCTACTTTTGCTCTTTGAACTCAGTTTGTAGCAGTTGAACTAAGGTGAAGTTTTTCTTGTTGTGTGTGACTTCAAGTAGTGTTCGACTTACGGTGACCCTATCATGGGGACAAAAGGGAAAAGTAAGAGAGAAACTGGGACATTTTAAAAGTAGCTGGAAAAAAAAGGACGACAGAGGATTAATTTTGACTGTCAATGCCAAATTGGAAAAGTTGCAGAATATAGCAGTTGGAAAGTATAGTGATTGGAGGGCTGCCCCATCCTGTCATGGCCTACATTCCAAACTGTTGTTGTTGTTGTTGTTGTTGTGTATTTTCAAGTTGTTTCCAACTTGTGGCGACCCTAACATGAACCTATCACAGGGTTTTCTTGGCAAGTTTCTTCAGAGGGGGTTTGCCATTGCCATCCTCTGAGGCTGAGTGTGCGTGGCTTGCTGAAGGTTAGCAGGGATTCGAACCCTGGTCTCCAGAGTCACAGTCCCAACACTCAAACCACTACTTCATGCTGACTCTCCTATTCCCAGTTATCTGGCCAAAATTATTGACCAATTAATCAGGACTGTCCCTGCCAAATTGGGACAGTTGGAGATTACGAAAATTTCTGTCAATGCCTCCTGAAGTTTTAGAAATCAAAGAATTAGTCTAGAAAAATTGCTGTTTTGGACTACAGTTTCCAGACTGCCCCAGATAGCATGACCACTGGCACAGCAAATAGTTCTAGGCGGGATACAGACGGGCAGGGGAAGACGTCTTGGAGGTGTATTCTGCTGAATACGGAG
>NW_024816386.1:0-2176 GCF_019175285.1 Sceloporus undulatus
CATTGTTGCTAACATGTCCAGCAACTTCCATGTTTTGGATTTGTATAAGAAGGATAATTTCTCCTCTGGCTGGCAACACATCCTGAGCATAACCAACAGACAACCAAACTATGTTAGAAAGGATTACAAATACCATTTTTTGATATCAGAGGGTAGTCTTCATATCAAGAATGCAACTGAAGGGCTCACTGGAGAGTACCAACTTGTTGAGAGAGGTAATGAGTCCTGTGTGCAACAATTCTTCCTTGATGTGTCAGGTAAGATTCCTGAAATTGGTGTGTTCTGGTGTCTCAGCTATTGCAGGAGAGGGGAAGAGATGTGCTTTATCTTCTGAGATAACCTGAGCAAAATAAATGGAGCTAAAATGCTTCTCTAAAATCAATTTTAAAAACAAATAACCTTCTCAATATGTGACCCATCCCACTGAAAACAGATGTTTTGATGTTAGTGATGCCTTTTGTAGTGGTGTAAGAGCCAGTATGATAAACAGTAGGGTCCTGTGTGATTGGATACATTTCAATTTGTGTGGCCATATGATTCTTGGAGATGTGAGAGCTAGTGCATGCTTACTTGGACCCATACTCTTTCTGTCTCTTAAAAGCAGGTTTTGGAGTGGATAAGGGGACAATGAATGATGCAGTACAGAAAGGCAGGGTCCCCTGTTACCTAAAAATTATTGAGGGGAAATCGTATCATATTTTTGGGCAAGATTCAAGAGCATGTAATGGTCTTCCAGTTCCAGCAATTACTGAATGAAATGGATGATCTAGATCCATTTCAGTCTGGGTTTAGGACTGGCTATGGGAGAGACAGAGCTTTTGCCAACTTGGCAGATGACCTAGGCAGGGGGAGTGTTTCCCTGTTGGTTCTGCATGACTTCTCAATGATTTGATACAATTGACCATGGTATCCCTATCAGTCACTCTCTTCTTGGAGGGTGGACTAAGAAGGTGGGGCTGGGGGATACCTGTTTGACACCCTGGCCACTATCCTGTATTGTCCCTCAGGGCTCAGTTTTATCCCCCATGCTGCTAATATTTACATAAAAGCGTTAGAAGAGGTAATCTGGAGTGTCAGCAGTATGCTGATATCACCCAACTCTATCTCTCTATCCAATTCCAAGGAAGCTGTTTCTGTACTAAACCAGTGTTTGTTGTGAGTAAAGGACTGGATGAGAGTGAACAAACAAAACAGAAGTGCTACTGGTCAGTCAGAAGGTAGATTAGAGAATAGGGGTTCTGTTTGGAGTCACCCTTTTCTGAAATCTCAGGTTTGCAGCTTGGGTGTGCTTTTTGACTGAGAACTGAGCCTGGATACAGGTTTCAGCTGTGGTTAGGAGTGAGTTTACATATTTTAAAATTAGTCTGCGGTAGCTTAGTGGTTAAGATGCCAGTTCTGAGGATCAGAAGGTTGGCAGATCGAGGCCTGAGTGCTGCATGATGGAGTGAGCTCCCATCACTAGTCTTAGCTGCTGCCAACCTAGCAGTATGCGGAGTATAAACGCCATGTTGCCAGAGTGCCGCAACACTGCCTGCTGCCTGGGCGGGCAGGTGGCATGATGCCAGCTTGTGAGCAGCATCAGGGTATGCGTCATCTAAGCACCACACCCCATGCCATCCCCAAGCTGGCGTATTGTGCCGGTCTGCTTCACCCCAAAATCTTTTTTTAAATTACTATAATCTTGCAAGAAACACAGTGTCATAGTAAAATAAAATAAACCTGAAAGCACATAATAATAACAAAAGCAACTTTAAAAACATGTGCAAGTTGACTTTCTCTACTTCTCCATTTTAGGTTCAGAAGCTGCAGGTTATTCTACCTATTTAATAATAGGTATTTCTGCTCTGGCGCTAATACCTCTGGCATTAGGTCTGTGGTACTGTATATCTCAGATAAGGAAAAGAAGAAAAGGAAACAGATATGAATCTGCTCGTAACTCAACAAGGGTTCCAGATTCTTCAAATGAACATCTACAAAACAAAATATGCACATGTCAAGGAAATAAAATGAATGGACACATCCAGAAGATGCAGCAGGAATCAATTCTCTAAGAATGATGAAGTAACATTTTGTCACTGTGAGGAGTGAGCTGTTTCCTTTTTCCATATGAAATCCACCAGTAGCTCCACTTTTTTCTGCCTTGACAATTGGAAGAGACCTCAAGGGCCATCCAGCC
>NW_024816387.1:0-2176 GCF_019175285.1 Sceloporus undulatus
CATAAATCTTACAGACAGAGAGAACATACCATTCTATGGAATAAAACTAGTACTTAGAGTGTGCTTGGAAAACTATGTCTCATTCTTCTAGTAGTCAGCTTGCCTTGCCCTCTGTCTCCTTTATGTGTTTGATTTGCCCAGGCTTGGCTGGAGAATTGCAACAGCTAGAGGCCAGAATGGGTGTTGTAGATCCTATTAACTGTTGTTTGTATTTGTTAATTTGCTTGTTTGTTTGGCTGTTTGTGATTTGCAAATCTGAAGACAGCTCCCTTCCTTTAGTCCAAGGGTCTTTGCTGCATTGGGTTTTCAATAGGGATTAATTCCTGTCCTCGAATGTCTTATTCCTTGCTGTTGAGCCTCACCTTGGTCAGCATAGTCTATCTATAAAAACTGTTTTGGCTAAAGTGGGAAAAAATGTTTTGTCTAAGTTGCTTTATATTCTCATGGCTAAAGGACTACACATCCCATCTACCTAAATTGTGGTACAGTGGTACCTCGGGATACGAAATACCCACGTTACGAAATTTCCGGGATACGAAAAAATCCCATAGGAAATAATTGTTCCGGGTTACGAATGTTTTTTCGGGTTACGAAAAAAATTTTGGTGCTTTTTTCGGCTTTTTCGCACGAAATCGCGGCTTTTCCCCATTAGCGCCTATGGCATTTCGGCTTGCGAATGCTTTTCGGGTTACGAAAGCGGCCGCGGAACGAATTAATTTCGTAACCCGAGGCACCACTGTACATGTTTAGAAACAGATTCTAGTCCTCTTGCACCTGGAAATTGTTCATTTGTCTGTCTCTTAATGTGTTTGGATTTGTGCTACACTTTTGCAACCCATAAGTCTGAATATCTTGTACTCTTCCTCCATTTGTGTTGTTTTGCTTCCTTCTTTTATACATTGTTTCCTAGAGAGAGAGCTTCTCTTACCAACACAGTCTATCTGTCTCTCTTACTCTTCATCTAGGTTAGCTATAGTGGGATTACTGGGGGGGGGAGAACCCCTCCTTCTCCTCTGCCTCGTCCTTTTTGTTTTTGAGTTTAATCCTGTACTCCATAGGTCTGCTTGCAGAAAAGGATTTGCTAAAATAGATTTCCTCATTTTTGCTACAGCCTCACTATTGTCCTTTGTCTCGTCTAAGGTGTTGCTTCCTCTGCTTCTGTCTTTTTATACTCTTCACATGCTCAGGAAACTATGCAAGTTCAGTTTGTTCGCAATGCCATCTGTCTTTTCTGAGCTCTCCAGTCCTCAAAGTAAAAGGCACATGCCTTACCTTTTCCTTTCAATCTCAGAGGTGGTACACCTTCTCAATTAAAATGGTGCAAATATCCCAAATTTCTTTCTTGAATTTTGCCTATGCCCAGAAGTTGAAGGGACATAAAATCCCCTCTTTCTCCTCTTTAATGACCCCAATAGCTTTCTTCTATAAAAACAAAAAAGGGGGAATGCACCCCCCCAATCAACACAAAAAGGTGCACCCCCCCAATCAACACAAAAAGGTTGTGAACCGGGTCATATCTGTTGTATTTTATTTGCCTGGAATAATTTAATTGCACTGTCTGATTATTTATTTCCAACACAGAAACATTTTCTTCATTTTCCCTGCTGCTGTGACCCTTGGTGTGATATTGACAGTTGCCAGAGACAGTGGAAAGGACCAGAAAACCCCGTCATTTGGGGAAGAGGTTGTGCAGTAGTGTCAACCCCAATAGGCACAGTGTGGACATCAGCCAAGTATCTTAAACCTGCACACGGCATCAAGGCCTTCAGAACCTAATATTTCAATCCAATCAACAATTTCACATGATGCTAAACGATGAACAACATGAACTTAGAAATGCCACTCTGGACAATGGAGCGGCCATAGACTATTTACTTTTGCTATGTGAAGAAATCAAAAATATGTGCTGTATTAACCCATAATTCTATGTTAACTGTTGTACTTGGTTTATTATGTTTGACCAGTGGAGCCCCTTCAGACCAGTGGTATCAAAGGGGAGATCAAAATGTTTGGGAAAAGAGATTTCATTTATATATATCCATGTTTTGTTGCCACCTGGATAGTCTTTTAATTGTAACTGTCAAACTTATAATTGTATACCTGCCAATGTGTCTGATGGCACACAGTGCTGTCTGAGTAGGCTTGTTCCTGTTCTCCAACACCCTTTTATCTTGGA
>NW_024816388.1:0-2176 GCF_019175285.1 Sceloporus undulatus
CTTGCAGGGAAAAAAACACATGTGGCTGTTTGCAAACACATTTTCTGGGGGCAGGTGGTGGTGGTGTTTGGTTTTGCATTCTTTGCACAAGCCTTCACAGTTTTCAGACAAAAACAAAAACAAAACGTGTGTAGTTCTGCACAAAATAATTTTCCAAATTGGGTAGGTGCAGATACCTGATGAAAATTGCACAAAATGCCCACCACTGTATTAGTCTTCCTTGAGTGGGTTTCTCAAATGTTGGGAAACATTTTGGGTGGGGATCAGTACATTAATAACTGTAAATCTTATTTTCATCCATACAAGAGGGTTAGGAAGCCTTTTTGTAACTTTCAAAGCCAATCTCACATAAAGGCACATATGGATAACTATAATGAATTCTATCAGCAGATATTTGTATACACTTCACTAGCTACAAAGACCTATGGCATCTTCATACAAGTGCACTGGTTTTTGTAAAATTGAACACCTGAGATAAAATCTCAACAGTGATACACACACACACATGATAATTATCAGGACAGTATCTCAAATGACATAAATGACTTTTCCTGGTGCACAATTATGTAGAAAACTTCTGTAGTTTTTCAAAATGTTGAGATTAGTGCAAAAGCTTTAAATCCTTTAACTGAAAAAAAAAGCATAATCTGTTCAACATTTTTATTGGAAAAATATAAGAGCTTCAAACTTAGTCTGAATTAAATGACACACTTTGACCCAGCTGAAAGTAGCATGGGTAATCAAGGCTGTCATATTAACATACCCAGGCGCTGACACATCTGCCGCAGGTGGTGATTTTGAAATCTCCATAGAGATCTTTGATGGCACCAGTTGTAAAAAATCCTTCCACCATCAGCAAAATGCCATAGACAAAGAAGGCAGCTGCTACTCCATAGATCACATACTTGAAGATGTCAATCCTGTGATTAAAAGATATCCATGTTAATGACATTTTAATAATGATTCTGAACTATTAGACATACATGTCTGCAGATGAGACATCTTCAGTTAAGATACCACAACAATAACAATATCAAAAGATATGCACAGTTCAGCTTATGAATCAAAGCTCCAGTGAAATGTTCATACAAAAAATGCAGACTCTTTTCTTCCAGTTTTTATGCTGATAGATACAATGAGGTTCTCTCTCTGACTCCCTCTCTCTCACACACATATACACAGGGAGTGATATTCACAATATGTAAATGGAACATAGAGCTTCTACTACTGCTGTTATATTATGCATGGCTTCAGTATGTAATTCATTCTTCTTAAAAGTAATTTTCCAAACTTTGTGTAAAGCTGATTTTTCAAACTAACTGCAGAGCTTACATGATATTTCTTCAGTGCTCTCACTAAAATGAATGTATGGTTTTCAGTTTGGAGAGAAAAGGTGATCTACACTGAAAGAAGTATCCAAACTGTGCACATTCCTCTATTCCAAATGGTTGCTGCTAAACGATTGTACAATATAACAGTAATCCTCTATGCATTTCTCCCCCCCCCCTTTTTTTTTTTTTACTATATGCCTTTGATAACAATTGATAACAATAACAAAGTGTTTCTTCAGTGTCCTGTTTCTTCTTCAAACACATTTGATTGAATTCATCTAATGGAACCATTTTTACTAGACTTCCCTTTATGCCTTGTTTTTGGACAAGTGGATCACATATCAAACTGGCAGCATCTTCTTCAGCCCTCCTTGCAAATGAGGTGACATGCTCTTTTTGTGATATTGTGTTTTGAATTACAACACTTTGTATATGAACTGAAGAGACACAAAATGAAAGAAAATAAAGTCATGGTACGCCATGGATTAGATCTGAATGTCACCTTCCAGTCACTGCAGGGGTTCTTTTGGGAAAGGGGCACTGATCCAGTGAAAGTTCCTATTAACAGAAAACAGGTGATAACTGTGCTAATTTATCCTTCGTTTGGACTTCTGCAATGCGCTCTACATGGGGCAGCCCTTGTACCACACCCGGAAGCTACAATTAGTGCAAAATATGGCAGCCAGGCTGGTTACTGGCATATCCAGAGCCAGCCACATAACACCAGTGCTCAAAGACCTGCACTGGCTGCCTATTCGCTTCCGGGCGCAATACAAGGTGCTGGTTATTACCTATAAAGCCCTAAATGGCTTGGGCCCAGGATACCTTGAGGACCGCCTCTCCCC
>NW_024816389.1:0-1331 GCF_019175285.1 Sceloporus undulatus
CAGGAAAAGAGATTCCACTTAAACATTAGGAGGAACTTCCAGACAGCAAGGGCTGTAGGGCTGTTCAACAGTGGAACACACTTTGGAGGTCTTTAAGCAGAGTCCATCTATCAGGTATGCTTTGACTGAGATTTCCTGCATGGCAGGGGGTTGGACTGGATGGCCCTTGTGGTCTTTTCCAACTCTACGATTCCATGGTTGTATGATTATATGATTCTATGTGTAGTGTGAAAGACACTACAGGACAGAAAAGCACTGTAAAAAAATATATTTTTCAAATAGGAGCTGGCGAACAGATATTTTTTCTAGGCTTGTTTATATGCTATTTGTGGATGCCCTTCCAAAACATGGAAGCCACAGGATCCTGGCTTTCTCTCTCATTGGTGCATGTATCTTCTTCAGTGGCTAGCAAGCCTATCTTTAAAAACATACAGTGTTCGTACTCAACCATCTCACAAAATTCTCAGTAATGGCAGGGCAGCACTGCCAATATAGCTTTTATAGGAAAGGAAATAGGGGAAGCGATGACAAATAACAACTCATTTCTGGCTTGGGAAAAAGACCACAGTCACCAGAGCCCTTGTCAGGATTCCTTTTCTTGTTGCCTTCAACTAAAAGTCCTTGCTTTATGGATATGGCTTCTTGAGTGATAGCCAGTTGAGAATGGAACGTGTCAGTAAATCATTCTAGTCTGTCTCCAAGCTCATGTATACAATTATTATTATTATTATTATTATTATTATTATTATTATTATTATTAACTTTTATTTATGAAGCACTGTAAATTTACACAGCGCTGTACATACAATCTTTTTAATTAGATGGTTCCCTGCCCTCGGGCTTACAATCTAAAAAGACATGACACAAAAGGAGAAGGGAGTGGTGGAGGGAACGGGGATGAGGTCCAGCAGTTACTCTCTACCTCCAAGGCCTGGACCAAGGCAGATGGGCTGGAGGGAGGGCTTGGCTTCATAATGGATGGTTAACCTTCTTCCAGGGAAAATACATACTCTCAAGTAGGATAATACATATACAGTACATAGAAATACAGGAAATGGTTCGATAAACAGTCACCAAAAGAACATCAAAAAGTAAGCGACAATTATGCAATGCCTGGGAAAGCTTCTCTGAACAGGATGGTTTTCAACTCCATTTTGAAGCTGGTTAAAGAAGTGATGGCTCTTGCTTGTGGGGGAAGAAGGTTCCAGGAGTGAGGGGCAGTGAGTGAAAAGGGGCGAATCCGAGATGGGGCAGAGGAAATCCTGGGCTGAGACAGCAGACCTTTTGACTACCAGAACGGAGGGCCCTGATGGGAAGGTGAGGAGAAAGAA
>NW_024816389.1:1431-2176 GCF_019175285.1 Sceloporus undulatus
AAGGCTTCTCTGAACAGGATGGTTTTCAACTCCATTTTGAAGCTGGTGAAAGAAGTGATGGCTCTTGCTTGTGGGGGAAGAAGGTTCCAGGAGTGAGGGGCAGTGAGTGAAAAGGGGCGAATCCGAGATGGGGCAGAGGAAATCCTGGGCTGAGACAGCAGACCTTTTGACTACCAGAACGGAGGGCCCTGATGGGAAGGTGAGGAGAAAGAAGGTCTGATAAGTAAGGAGAGGCCAGACCATGGAGGGCTTTAAATGTCGACAGCAGGAGCTTATACTGAATGCGGAAAGGGAGGGGGAGCCAGTGAAGGGATGCCAAGACAGGAGAGATGTGGTCAGAGCGCTGGGCAGTTGTGATAATGTGTGCAGCTGAATGCTTACTCAGCCCCCCACAGTGCCTAGTCAATCCTCTTACATCCATCTCTGCATTTGTTGACACCATCTCTCAAGTCAGCCAGCCTGCCTAGGGTGGTAATGCCCCCTCGAACAACTTACTTGTTTTTGCTGTTCACGTTGCTTTGTCACCCGAGCTACAGTTTCATCTCCCATGAAACTTTCAAAACCACTGAAAACAAGTGGTGCAAGAGAACAAGGTGGCATACCACAAGCTCCTGCTCACAATGGGGCAGAAGGCTCTGATTTTAGCAGGTGTAGTACAGTGTGTTGGAGATATGCATCTCTCCAGTTAGTGCTACACAACATGGACATGGCTGCCTGCTTCCATGACGTGTATATCTGCAGAACA
>NW_024816390.1:0-2176 GCF_019175285.1 Sceloporus undulatus
GGGGAAAGCCGTGGCAAACCTCCTCTGAACAAACCTTGCTGAGGAAACCCCAGGATAAGTTGGCCTTCGGGTCACCATAAGTCCAAAACGACTTCAAGGCACTCAGCAACAACAAAATGTGCATGCAACCTTGCAATATACAGTAGCTTTATGACTACAATAGGCTGTTTTGCAAGCAATTCTCTTTGATCTTGGTGTTCTGTCAATATTATTCCCTTGCTCTGTTATTTGGGATGTTGTAATAGAATCATAGAATCGTAGAGTTGGAAGAGACCACTAGGGCCATCCAGTCCAACCCCCTGCCATGCAGGAAATCCAAATCAAAGCATCCCTGACAGATGGCCATCCAGCCTCTGTTTAAAGACCTCCAAGGAAGGAGACTCTATCACCTTCTGAGGAAGTGCATTCCACTGTCGAACAGCACTTACTGTCAGGAAGTTCCTCCTAATGTTCAGATGGAATCTCTTTTCCTGTAGCTTGCATCCATTGCTCCGGGTCTTGTTTTCTGGAGCAACAGAAAACAAGCTTGCTCCCTCTTCAACATGACATCCTTTCAAATATTTAAACAGGGCTATCATATCGCCTCTTAACCTTCTTTTCTCCAGGCTAAACATCCCCAGCTCCCTAAGTCGTTCCTCATAGGGCATGGTTTCCAGACCTTTCACCATTTTTGTCGCCCTCCTTTGGACACGCTCCAGTTTCTCAATGTCCTTTCTGAATTGTGGCGCCCAGAACTGGACACAATATTCCAGGTGGGGCCTGACCAGAGCAGAATACAGTGGCACTATTACTTCTCTTGATCTAGACACCATACTTCTATTGATGCAGCCTAAAATAGCATTGGCCTTTTTAGCTGCCGCATCACACTGTTCACTCATGTTCAACTTGTAGTCTACTTGGACTCCTAGATCCCTTTCACACATAGTTTCATTCAGCCAGGTGTCACCCATCCTATATCTGTGCATTTTATTTTTCCACCCTAAGTGCAATACCTTACATTTCTCCGTGTTGAATTTCATTTTGTTAGCTTTGGCCCAGCTTTCTAGTCTATTCAGGTCATTTTGAATCTTGATCCTATCCTCTGGGGTATTAGCTATTCCCCCTAATTTGGTGTCATCTGCAAATTTGATAAGTATGCTCCCAATTCTGTCATCCAGATCATTGATAAAGATGTTGAATAGCACTGGGCCCAGGACAGAGCCCTGTGGGACCCCACTGGTCACTTCCCTCCAGGATGAAAAGGAGCCATTGTTGAGCACCCTTTGGGTTCGGCCGGTCAACCAATTACAGATCCATTTAACAGTTCCTTTGTCTAGCCCACATTTTACCAGCTTGTTTGCAAGTATGTCATGGGGAACCTTGTCAAAGGCCTTAGTGAAATCAAGATATACTACATCCACAGCATTCCCTTCATCTACCAAGCTGGTAATTTTATCAAAGAAAGAGATTAGGTTTGTCTGGCAAGACTTGTTTCTCTGAAACCCATGTTGACTTTTTGTGATTATGGCATTGCCTTCTAGATGTTCACAGACTCTCTGTTTAATGATAGACTCTGAAGATCAGGGTTCAATTCCCACTCAGCCATAAAACCCTCTGGATGACCTTAGGGCTTTCAGCCTTAGGGGAAGGCAATGTCAAAGCTCCTCTGAACTCATCTTGCTAAGAAAACCTTATGACAAGGTCTCCTTGGGGTTGCCATAAGTTGGAAATGACTTGAAGCCACACTACCACCACCACCACAACAACAACACAAATATTTCTAATTATGATCCACCCCAATATCTATCTATCTATCTATCTATCTATCTATCTATCTAGGGTTTTGAGCCAATATGGTGTAGTCATCTGAGTGTTGGGTCATGACTCCAAGACAGCAGTATTTGAATCCCTGTTCAGCCAAGGATGACCTTGGCAAGTCACAGTCTCTCAGCCATAGAGACCAAAAGCAAACCTCTTATTGATAAATCCTACCAAGAAAACCTTAGGAGAAGCCTTCCATAAGTTAGAGTCAACCTGAAGGCATTGAACCACAGCAACAGATCAGTTTTATCTTCTTGTGAAAGTCAGCATGGCATAGTAGTGTCAATGTTGGGCTAGGTTTGGATCCCTGCTCAGCCATGGAAATCCACTAGGCAACCTTGGGCAAGTCACACTTTCTCAGCCACAGAGGAAGGCT
>NW_024816391.1:0-2176 GCF_019175285.1 Sceloporus undulatus
TTAGAGATCTGCGCTATCACCCCCACAAAATGACCTTTAGTATCATTTAAAACTTCTTCTGCCACAAAATTATTCCTTAAATAAAGTACAACCCCTTTTTTTTTCTTATCTGCCCCAGAAGCAAAGCATTGACCTAATTTGTGGTTTTCAAGATATTTAAGATCTTCCCGTCGGATATGGGTTTCTTGGATGCAACAGATGTCACAATTTTGTTTTTGTAAATAAAGAAAAACCTTTTTCCTCTTGATATTCCTGTTTATACCTTTGACGTTCCAAGTTAAGAATTTAACCCACTTGTTCTTCATCTATGACGAGATCTTCATCAGCCGCATCCGTGAGGAGGCTCTTGTTTATTTCCTCTTCATCAAAGGATTCCTCTTGATTGTTAATGTTTTCTGCAGAGGATGAATGGTCCAAAATTGATTTTGCCAAAATTTGATGACTTTCTAATTGCTCCAAATTGCCTAACAAATCTATAATGTCCTTATTTTCTTTGTGTTCTTTAACTTGAATTTTGGGTTGTGTCTTATCTTCCTCTTGTCTTGTATAGGATAATTTCCCTGATTCCGTCTTACCCTCTGAAATGTCCTTATTTTTCTGCTGCGCCTCTTTCTTTTGATCTCTGAGGAGTTGATTTAAAAAGAATTTTGCCTGTTGAACTGTTCTAAGTTGAATTCTCTTTTTCTTATACCAAAACGTAATTCCCTCCGGTAAGAGCCAACGATAAGTGATATTATTCTGTCTCAGCACAGTTGTCAAAAATTTGTACTCTTTTCTACGTTTTAGCACTTTTGCCGGGACATCTTTAAAAATTTGAAGCACCTGCCCGTCTATTTCCAGAGGATTTTCATTATGTAATTTCAGGATACGATCCCGTAATTCTTTTCTCAATAAATAAATTACGATATCCCGTGGTAGTTTCTTTTGTTTTGCAATTTTAGAGTTCAGTCTGAACATACGGTCGATCTCCATTAAGCAAAATTGATCCTCTATATGTAAAAATTTAGATAGGTGTGGAATCAATCTTGAAAAGAGATTTTCTCCTTCCTGTTCAGGTAGTCCCCGGATTTTAATACATTTTTCTCTTGCTCTCGTTTCCCAAATTAGTTGGTCATCTTCATAATAATCTTGTCTTACTTTAATTTCCTCCAGTTCCTCTTGCGTTTCCATCTGCTTGTCTTCAAGGCTATCAATTTTATCTTTCAGACTAGAGATCTCAGATGAAATTTTCCCCATTGTTTGACTAATTTCCCTCAGATCATTTTGTAAATCTTTTTTAATTTCCAATTTAAAGTTGTTCATGTCTTTATTCAAATTTTCCATTTGTGCACTAAGTTGAGTGGACATTCTTTTAATTTCTTCAAAATATATAGTATTTTGATCCATTGCGGATTGATTTTCCAAGGATGGTCTTCTTATATTGGGGATCTGTGAGCTGCTTTTTTGATTTTGTGTTTTCTTTCTGGTTTCCATATTGCCTTTATAGGCAAAGTTATTAAAAAAAAAATGAAAAAAAATTTTTTTCCTTTAACTGCAAGCAAATGTCCAAATTAATATTAATATTTCAAAGTAGCAATTCACTGGCATACAGCAGCAGCCTGCATCAAACTATGTGTCAAAATTGTTGTTATTTACTCTATTTTCAGACAAACAAGTTACCAAATGATCAGATATACCGTTTGCTTACAGATTTATTTGCTATTATTGCTATTATTTCCCCAAAAAGTATTCTTCAATCTTCAATCTTCAACTTATTTGCGGTTTGGTATTCCAAACTACAAGCCCCAGAGTGCTCTGCGACTTTGTCTGTCAGGTCCCTCTAGTGGTGCAAGTCGTTTTAGCCTCTCTTCCTGAGGAGTCTCATTCGATAGAGAGATTTCCTTCGGAGAAAAGCGTTTACTACCCAGCTGTTTCCACTTTCTACTCCTTCCTTCAGAGAATAAAAAGCATTGTCCACAGGTAAATATATAAATTGTAAACCCCTTATTTGGGATGTAGGCTGTGAGGGCACCAAATGCTGTTGATTATTTATGTATTTTATCACTCCCCTTTCTTTATATCGCTGTCTGTATGTGCAGCCCTTTTTTACTGCGAGGCTTCCTTTGCAGATGCAAGTAGACAAGTACAGTTGTGTGCCCAGAAACTAGCTAATTGGCAGTCCATGTCATGTTCTACT
>NW_024816392.1:0-285 GCF_019175285.1 Sceloporus undulatus
TCTTTCTATGATTCTATTATTATTATTATTATTATTATTATTATTATTATTATTATTATTAATTCCATTTATATACCACCATTCCTACGATCATGGTGGTGTACAACAAATACAAAATACAAAATAGCCCAATCAGACCCCCTTATTAAAACCAAGCAGTACAATTCATAAAATCCAACGTACAATCCAATAAGCCAATAAAACACAGTAAAAACAGTTTAAATACCATAATACAATACATACAGTGCGCAGGGAGAAGAGTGGTAGTTAGGACACTTGAGGGAA
>NW_024816392.1:385-1711 GCF_019175285.1 Sceloporus undulatus
TTTATTCCATTTATATACCACCATTCCTACGATCATGGCGGTGTACAACAAATACAAAATACAAAATAGCCCAATCAGACCCCCTTATTAAAACCAAGCAGTACAATTCATAAAATCCAACGTACAATCCAATAAGCCAATAAAACACAGTAAAAACAGTTTAAATACCATAATACAATACATACAGTGCGCAGGGAGAAGAGTGGTAGTTAGGACACTTGAGGGAAAGCTTGGCGGAAGAGATGAGTCTTAAGATTCTTTCTAAAGGACTCCAGGGAGGGGGCAGAGCGGAGCTCGTCAGGAAGAGAGTTCCAAGTCTGCGGGGCCGCTACAGAGAAAGCCCTATGCGCAGACGCCACATATCTCACATTGGGAATTCTCAGAAGATGTCTCCCTCCTGACCTGAGAGTGCGGGGCGGATTATATGGGGAGAGGCGGTCCTCCAAGTACTCTGGGACCAAGCCATTTAGGGCTTTATAGGTAACGACCAACACCTTGTATTGCGCCCGGAAGCGTATTGGCAGCCAATGCAGATCTTTCAGTATAGGTGTTATATGGCTGGCCCTGGAGCTACCAGTGACCAGCCTAGCTGCCATATTCTGGACTAATTGTAGCTTCCGGGTTTGGTACAAGGGTTGCCCTATGTAGAGCGCATTACAGAAATCGAGTCGAGAGGTTACCAGTGCGTGTACCACTGTTTCAAGGTCCCCCCGGCCCAGGAAAGGTCGCAGCTGGTGTATCAGCCGAAGCTGATAACAGGCGCCTCTGACTGTCGCATCCACCTGAGGAGTCAAGTGAAGTGATGAGTCCAGAAGCACCCCCAGACTGCGAACTGTGTCCTTCACGGGGAGTGTGACCCCACTCAGGACAGGTGGACAAATTTCCTTCCCGGGACCGGGGGAGCCAATTACAAGTACTTCCGTCTTCTCTGGATTCAGGCTGAGTCTGTTTTCCCTCATTCAGCCCATTACTGACTCCAGACAGGCATTGAGCAGAGAGATGCCATCCCTAGTCACTGCATCAGTCGGAGACACAGAGAAGACTATTTGGGTGTCATCAGCGTACTGATAACACTGCGCCCCGTGACTCCGGATGATCTCTCCCAGTGGCTTCATGTAAATGTTGAATAGCATAGGGTACAAAATCGCTCCCTGAGGGACCCCAGATGTAAGGGCCCTCCTATCAGAGTGACAGTCCCCCAGCTCCACCATCTGGAATCTGCCTGAGAGGTAGGAACAGAACCACTGCAAAGCAGTGCCCCCGATACCCAACTCCCCCAGGCGATCCAGAAGGATACCATGGTCGATGGTATCGAAGGCCTCAGAG
>NW_024816392.1:1811-2175 GCF_019175285.1 Sceloporus undulatus
GGAGCGACAGTCCCCCAGCTCCACCATCTGGAATCTGCCTGAGAGGTAGGAACGGAACCACCACAAAGCGGTGCCCCCGATACCCAACTCCCCCAGGCGATCCAGAAGGATACCATGGTCGATGGTATCGAAGGCCGCAGAGATGTCCAAGAGCACTAACAGGGACACGCTACCCCTGTCCATGCCCAGACGGAGATCATCGACTGAGGCAACCATGGCAGTCTCAACCCCATAGCCTGCCTGGAAGCCGGTTTGAAATGGGTCCAGATAATCCGTATCCTCCAAGACCCTCTGTAGCTGGAGGGCAACCACTCTCTCGATCACCTTCCCTAAAAATGGCAGCAGTGATACAGGCCGATAATTG
>NW_024816393.1:0-2175 GCF_019175285.1 Sceloporus undulatus
GATTCTATGATTCTATGATTCTATGTGTCTTTTTGGATTCCTTGGCGGTTCCTGTATCAATGGAGTGGTACAATCATTCCAGGTTTTAGTCCAAACTCCAAAGGGGCATGCAAGGATAGGATGGTGCATTTAAGCCTCTAATGCTCATGCCCCTCTTCTCCCATAGAACAACCTCTGTGTGCCAGAGGAGAAGTGCCCATGTGCCATAGATGGGATGCTCTACGCCCCGGGAGATGTAGTACCCAAGGGCTGTGAGAACTGGTCAGTATCCCAGATTGCCCGCTGTGCCACCCCTGCCCCTATCCTCCATTCCCAGCTCCTCTCTGCCCCTCACCACATGCCTGTCTCTCTCCCGCTTCAGCTCCTGCCTGTCTGGCCAGCTGGGTAACTGCTCCCGGGCAGCCTGTGCAGACGGTAAGGACTTCCGCCACCATTATGGTCCAGGGGTTGCCAATCTCAGGCCATGAAGAATGGGAATAATGTGGCTCACCTAGTTCTTTGTCCTTGCAGATTTTTCTTCTGTTCTGTGAGAAAGGGCATCTGCAGATCTTTGAGATGCCTTTTCAAAATAATGATCACGAATGTTTCACTGCAGAGACATTTTTCATATTCTAGGAGTTTTAGTGAAAATTTCACCTGGAAGGCAAAGAATCATAGAAGTGGATGGGATTTGCTGTCCTTTAATGACAGCCCTATAGCTGCAACTTGAAACACATGCCTCATTTGTTGTTATGTGCCTCCAAATCATTTTTTTTTTACTTTGACCCTAAGGGTAATAGGATTTTCTTGGCATTTTTTTTCCAGAGGGGGTTTGCCATTGCCATTCTCTGAGGCTCATAAGAGGCTCTGATACCTCATAGAAGTATAGAATTGGAATAGACCCCCCAAAAAACATCTATTCCATCTATCTATCCATCTGTCACCCATTCTAATACAGAAAACCCACAGCTAAAACATCCCTGAATGATGGCATCTACCCTTTGGGACAAAGAGAATCTGCCATCTTCTCTCTCTCTTTCCTTTTAGCCACCCTTCCCACTTCTTTAAAAATACTGTAATTCATATCTTACCTGTTGCTTTTTTTGGTTTGGGGGAGGAAAAAGGCCATAGGATTGATGAGAAAATGGCATCCCACCTGTATGCCAGCTCTCTTTCATCACCACCCAGCCTGGCATTTGACTTCTTCCTTCCTCCTTTCCTTCCTTGGCAGTCAATGGCCATTGGTCAGAATGGACCCCCTGGAGCGAGTGCTCAGCTTCTTGCGGGCTGGGACTCCAGAACCGGTACCACTTCTGCACAGACCCAGCTCCCTCTGGAATGGGGATGCCTTGCCTGGGGCCTGAGCGGGAAGACAGAGCCTGCCATGCCCAGCCCTGTGCCAGTAGGTGCCTCTCTCTCTCTCTCTCTCTCCTGTTTTGGGTTTTGTGTTCCAAGTCTGGTCCTCTACACATGCCCTGTGCAGCTTGCACTGTGTTTCAGAACCTGCAGTAACAGGGGCCTGCTTTGGGATCATATCGGGAAGGGTCTCCAAGGATCTCCTAGTCCAACCCCTACCAATGTAGGGAACCTACAGCTGAAGCATCCTAGGCAGGTGGCCATCCAACCTGTGTTTCAAAAGCTCTGCCTGGGCTTGCAGTGCTGTTGTTGCACCACCGCTGCTTCCCTGGAGCCGTTCTGGACCCCTCTGCATAAGGCAAATAGTGCGTATGCTTGAGCCCCATTGAAAATAATGGGGCTCATGCACATCACATGGCAAGGTGGTGGAGCTCCACATGGTGGAGGTGCATGCACCATTGTTACTTCCGTTGTGTGGCTTTCAGTGTAAGCTGAAAGCCACGTAAGAGGCACCCGTGTATGATGTGGGCACACTGTATCTCCTGTGTTTTCCTATGTATCTAGTACCAATTTTTTTTTTTAATTTGGGTATAGGGCCACCATACATGATAATATGAGCCCACCTCCTTCTGGCATTTCCAACACTTTTTCTCTCCTCACTTATATATTTTAGCTAATCTCTCACCGGTGTGTAATATCATCTGTTAATAATCTTTAACCAATTTTCTTTAAGATCTTGGGCGCCTGTAAATTTACTTGTTTTCTTCCAAGCCTCCCCCAATTTTCCATAGACTTTTTTGGACGATGATTCTCAGAACCTTCAGACAGCACTGCCGGGCC
>NW_024816394.1:0-2175 GCF_019175285.1 Sceloporus undulatus
TCAAAATAGTTTGTAAAAGTACAAGTGAGATCCAAGCTAGTGGTACACGAGGAAACTCAGGAGCAGTCCTCCTGAGTCTAAAGCTGACCAATTTAGTAACCTTGGTCCAAAGCACACTGCAGAAATAAACCCAGTTTGAAACCATTTTAACTGCCCTGGGTCAATGCTAGGGAATGCTGGGAAGTGTACTTTATTGTGGCACCAGAGCTCTCTGACAGAGAAAGCTAAATGGCTCACAAAACTACAGTTCCCAGAATGTCCTAGCCTTGAGTCAGGGCAGTTAAAGCAGTATCAAACTGGATTATTTCTGCAGTGTGGTTCTGGACCCTTGATGACAAAACCATGTAATGGGGAAGAACCATTTATGGAAGACATTGTGTGCATGTTCCTTTTATTAAACAATTTAATATAATGGGACTTGAGCATCTATGAATTTTGGTATCCTCTATGCCCTTTTTATATGGGAAAAAAGGGATTCCCAGACACCCACATAGGTATTATACAATGAGTGGCTGAAAAATCTCCATGTGATATAACTCCAAAGTGATAACAGCAAAAGGAGAGGTCACACAGCTTGTCGCTACCTACATTATAAACAGCATCAAACACACACACAGTGACACCCAACTGTTGCACAACCACATTCCACAAAAGTGTTGCTTTTGAGAGAAGATGTGTGGGTTGTGGGCCACAAACAGAAAACAAGTGCTAATTGAGGGAGGATTAAGACAGATTGTGTTGGAAAGGGCTTTCAGCAAAGTGAAGAGGTTGGTATCTCTGCTTGTCCATTCCACACCAGCAGAGCAAAAGTCCTGCTTCATCTTCTGTTGTAGGTCTTTCCAACCAGGAAACAAAACTGAGGCATGCTGCAGATTACTACTAGGGGATCATTCAGGCATTGGTTTTTAGCACAACTATGTGAATAATCTCACTCACGCATTCCGGGTTTGCTATTCACACCATGGAACTGCATCTCTGCAAGTTCTGCCAGGACTTGAATAAAGATGGAGTCGATGATGCGAATGCATTCAGAAGACGTTCAAGGCATGCAGAGTTTTATCTTGGATCTATTCACATTGGTTATTCACACTGCCGACAATGCAAATCTTTTTTGAAAAAAATGGGGGGCGGGCGACCCAATCTCAATTATCCTGGATTAGGTGGGGGAGGGTTGGCAGCTCCCCCCGAAAATTAATTGTGTGCATTCAAAATGCATGTGAACAGCAAAGATTCATTCTGGATTATTTTAATCGTCCCAGTTGGGCCAGAGAAAAAAAGGGGATGCTGTTGGGAAGACAACTCCCAGTCATTTATAAGAAGATGCCTCTACACTGTCGAAATACAGTCAGCCCTCCATATCCAAGTATTCCTTATCCACGGATCCAACTGTCCATGGTTTGAAAATATTATTATAGATTCATAAGATAGATAGATAGATAGATAGATAGATAGATAGACAGACAGACGACAGATAGATATTCATTCTCTCTCTCTCTCTCTCTCTCTCTCTCTCTCACACACACACACACACACACACACACACAAGCAAACCTTGATTTTGTCATTTTATATAAGGGACACCATTTCTATGCCATTGTATTTGATGAGACTTGAGCATCCATGGATTTTGGTATCTACAGGGGGTCCTGAAACCAAACCCCAGCAGTTACCAAGGGCTCAATATATTCAATATGTGTGTGCGTGTGTGTGTGTTTTTCTGTGTACAGTATTACAAAAAGCAAACATTGACTTTGCCATTTTATATAAGGGACACCATTTTACTATAACATTGTATATAATCAGACTTGAGTATCCATGAATTTTGGTATCCATGAGAGGTCTTGGAACCAAACCACAGCAAATATCAAGGGCCCACTGTAATGCCGTTTGACACCACTTCAGCTGCCATGGCTCATTCCTACAGAATCCTGTGATTTGTAGTTTTGTGAGGCACCAGAGCTCTTTGGCAACTACAAATCCTAACATTCCAAAGGATGGAGCTGCATCATTTAAAGTGGTGTCAAACTGCATTATTTCTACAGTGCACATGCACCCAGGAACATAAGAGTTTGTCCAAATAATATTAGTTTAGTAGTACACAGATGGGACCAAATATCTTTTCATTCACAGTGCAAGGGCTGGCTCAAATGAAAAACCATGTTCCATAAAACCAAA
>NW_024816395.1:0-2175 GCF_019175285.1 Sceloporus undulatus
AAAAAAATCTACCTAGCAACTACTTTTACTAAGGAGACCAGAAACAAGAATAGAATTAAACTGTATTGCATTAACATTACCCCTGTTTGTCTTGAAATAAAGCAGTATTAGGATTATAAAATCTGGCAACATTACAGGAATACCCAGAATAAGTATTAACACCATAGAAACTGTCAACCAACTGGTACTCAGTTTGTATTCAAGTCATTAACAAAACATGATAAATCAGTATTAAAGCATTAACAAATACAATATGTCTGAGATCTAACTTCCTCATGTGTAAATTGAGGGCAGCTTTTGGAGTCAAAATTAAGTGTTTTGATATGACCCGTGGGTAAGTCCAGGGTAAAACTTTGTGGTGTGTTAAAAGGATTTAAAAGACAACGCAAATAAAAACAATGCCAAAGAACTTACAAAATTCTTACAGGCATAACTATTTCTGCTCACTCTAAAGACTAGGTGGATCAGGAGGGAACCACAGTTAATTGTGGCTGTGTGTGGCTAGGCAGAGGTGGGGCTGAGAAAAGATATCAAAAAGGATGGAAAGGCAAAGCAAAGGAAAATGGTGACTGTGTTAACAGTGATTATAGACTTTAACTTTACTGTGATAACTTTGCTTGATTTTAACACAGAAAAGCAGACAAACATAAACAAATGCTTAATGAAATCCTTCAAAGCACGATTCCTTTTGGTGTTCCTTTAAAGGGAAGTGCCGAAGAGCTACCACCACCATCCCACCCAGGCATTCAAAAAGGCCAGAAGAGCCACTGCAGCAGAGAGAGTAGAGAAGGCCGTTGCTTCTTTTAGGTTCTAAAGGGGTGGACTAGGCTGTCACCTTTCACCAGTCTACTCCAAGAATAGGATGGTTCCTTTTTTGATAAGAGTTAAAGTACAGTACTAACACTGAGCCCTGGATAAGTTAACCGAGTCTCTCCCCCCCCCCCCATTTTTTTGACTAAAATATCTAGACTTATACATGAGTATACACAGTATGTTCTATGAGAAGCAGCTCAGGGAGCTGGGTATGTTCAGCCTGGAGAAGAGATGGTTAAGAGGTGACAATGATAGCCTTGTTTAAATATTTGAAAAGATGTCACATTGAAGAAGGTGCTGCTCTAAGACATGAAGCAATGGATTCAAAGTACAGGAACAGAGATTCCTCCTAAACATTAAGAACTTTTTGACAATGCAATACATTGCCCTTGTGTGTGATGGATTCTCTTTCATTGGAAGTTTTTAAACAGAGGTTGGATGGCCATCTGTCAGGAGTGCTTTGGCTGTGTGTTCCTGTGCAGCAGGGCACTGGACTGGATGGCCCTTGCAGTCTCTTCCATGATTCTCTATGATTCTATTTATCACCAAATCTCTATGATTCTATTTAGTCACTATTTGTCCCATATATTATAGCTGTATCTGTATATCCTCCTGCCCAATACCTAGTATTTATTAATTTATCTAACAACTTCAGATGGGGAGAGGCTTTATGAAAACTACAATGTTGTCCTCACTTAAAGGTAATATACATGAAATCCAAAGTAAATAGCTATGAATACCATGAAACATCAACAAATACATAGAACATTTGCAGCTGTTACAGAGCATAAAAGGACACAAAAGCTATTAAGTAGACACAAAAAGTTGTATTTTGTTCATGTACGAACCTGAAGCATTCTCTGTACATACCTATGAAAGCATTTCACCCAATGGCTTAACAATTTTCATAAAATATTTAATACAGCCAGTTCTCCATATTACTGATTCAGACTACATGGAAATTATTAGAGACAACGACAAGTCCTTTAATTTTTCCTGTCCAACACTGTTTCATGTAGAATTGAAAGGCCTTGGCTGCGAGCCTGAGTCCAAACAACAGTGCTTAGACCTGCTTGAAGTTAGCAAACATAAAGCAAATTCCAATCACATTTTTGTAACTAATTAAGTGGCTAAAATTATCACAGGTTTTAAAAATTTAAATGGTTTGAGCTTCTAAAACTGAATTTCCACTAATTCTTCTTACTGAGTCCCCCCTCCCCCCGAACCACAAGATTCAGCTACATCAGGAAAGCCACTCAAAATATAAAAGCACAACGTTCTAGGACTAATTTCTGTTGTAACCACACCAGTCTGCCCACAGTAATAACATGAAATATAGCACATATTCCTTCTTTAAAAAAA
>NW_024816396.1:0-2175 GCF_019175285.1 Sceloporus undulatus
AGGCATCTCCAAGACCCTCTGTCCTCCACTGCTCTGCTTCATTCCTGCAGCCCCATAAAATGCATGACCTCCTTAATAGAGTCCATCTATTTAGCATGTGGCCTTCCTCTCTTCCTCCACCTTTCCCAGCATCATTGTCTTTTCCAATGAGTCCTTCTTTCTCATGATGTGTCCGAAGTCCGGCAGCCTCAGTTTGGTCCTCTTGGCTTCTTCCAAGGAGGTTTCTGGCTTGATCTGCTCTAGAACCCCTTTGTTTGTCCTTTTGGCTGCTGTCCATGGGATCCTCAGCCCTCTTCTCCAGCCCCACATAATCTCCAATGAATGGGTTTTCTTCCTATCTTCTTTCTTAGCTGTCCAGCTCTCCCTTCCATACGTGGCAATAGGGAATACGATGGCTTGGATTATTCTAACCTTTGTGCTTAGTTGTATATCTTTGCATTTTAAGATCTTTTCTAGTTCTTTCATTGCCACCTTCTCCATTCTTAATCCTCTTCTGGTTCCCTGCTTACAAGTCCCTATTGCTGGGAATGTTTGATCCCAGGTATGAGAACGCTTTTACTTCTTCTATTTCTTCCTTGTCTAGGTTGAACTTGTGAAGGTCCTCGGTGGCCATTATTTTGGGTTTCTTTACGTTCAACATTAAGGCTGGCTTTGCACTTTCTTCCTTGATCTTCCTTAGTCGGTGTTCCAGCTCTGGGAGGTTTTCTGCTAGTACAATGCTGTCATTTGCACATCTCAGATGGTTGATATTCCTTCCTCCTGTTGTAAGTCCTCCTCCTTCTGGGTCCAGGCTTGCTTTTCTTACAATACATTCGGCATACAAGCAGCCTTGCCTGACCCCTTTGCCAATTGGGAACCATTCTGTTTCTCCATGTTCTGACCTGATAGTAGTCTCTTGTCCTGAGTACAGATTCCTCATCAGAGTTATTAGATGTTGGCACTCACATGTCTTTAAGTGACATGCCATAGCCTTTCATGATCTATGCAGTCAAAAGGCTTTGCTATAGTCTATAGAGCACTACCCAAGGACAATTCAAAGATACAGCCTGTGTTACTAGTCTGTCGAATCAGTATGTAGAGAGCTCTTGTAGCCCCTTTGAGACCAACTGAAAGGAAGAAGTTGGCAGCAGGAGCTTTCCCTGGCGTCAGTCTACTTCCTCAGATGCTTTTCGGAGAGGCAACACAATTCGGTCAGAAAGCAAGGCGGTGCAAAGATATGCAGCATTGCAAAGCTAGCATCACTGCATTGCATTGTGTTGCACTGTGTTGGGTTTAGGTGTGTGTGTATGTGTCATTGCTTTAGGCTGCCTTGAGGGGGAGGACATTTGGCTGGGCGTTCTTTGCGGAGGAGGTCCAGGGACACCTTCAGCCCCCCTTCATACCCTTTGCTTCTTGCGAATGCTGCGTAGGCCTCTTGCCTCCCTCTCACGTCACGCAGGAGGACTTTCTAGCATCTTCTTCCTTCCCAAGAGCTCTGCCGAAAACAACAGATTCCTTTGCCTGTGTCTGCACCAGATCCCGCATGCAATGGCGTGGCCAATGGATCATACCCTGCCATGCCATGCGTTTACATGAGATGTGACCCCTTGCAATGACCCACTGGTCTCCCCTCTCTGCCAAACATTTTCCCCCTTGAAGGGAAGGCAATGACCCAGGCTAAAAAAAGCCCTTCTCCATTCAGAGCTAAATTTCCACCCTCCAAAAAAGCAAGGGTTAGGGTTTTGCATCCTTAAAATGCTGTCAGAATCCAATTTCCAAGCCCCCCATCATCGTTCCTCTGCTGTCTGCCCCCTATATCTCTGTCCCACAGGGCCCCCATCACCCCTATCTCCTGTGCCAAACCATGCAGCCCTTGGCTATGCGCAGATCCTCCTTTTCCAGGACATGTCCTACATCTCCAGGGTGCTCCTGCGTGACACAGAGATGGATGGCTGCAGCGTTTGCAAAGAAATGGAAGGTGTCCTTCCATTTGACCTCCTCCCCAAAGAAGTCAAGAGCTGGATTCTGCCCAGGAGAGATTCCCAAATGTCCTCCATTCAGGGTGACCAGATGTCCTCCTTTCGCAGGACAAGCCCTATGTTTCCACCTTCTGACCGGGAGGGATTCTGAAATGTCTTTTCTTAAAGGGGACCAGAGGTCCTCCTTTTCCAGGGCATGCCCTACACTGCTGCCTGC
>NW_024816397.1:0-2175 GCF_019175285.1 Sceloporus undulatus
AATTTCCTGAGGTTTCACCTGCATCCGTATACTTGTGGGTATACTTTGTTTACTTTCAGCATTTCTTCTTTCCTATTGAAGTTGTCCAGCTATTTGTGGATTTCCAAACAAACACCTGGACAACTTCAACAGGAAAGAAGAAACACTGAAAGTAAACAAAATGTGGCTACCAGTCCTGAAAAAGATCAAAATCAAGACTCAACACAAGCAAACAAACACCATCCAGGCTCAAGGGGTTTCCTTGCAGACAACGGATTACCAATTTAGTAGACACAGATCCCCCTAATATATCCCCCCACAACACATCTCCAGGGTGTACCATTCAACACAGTACAACACACAAACTGACTTTACCATTAAAATGTAGACCACTTCCTCCCAAACAAAGGTCCCACAGGTAGTAGCATCATGAGGGGGGTGCGGGGGATGCAGACTGCACCAGGTGACACCCTAAAGGGGGGTGACACCACTACTCCTCAAAAACCTACATTTGGCAGAAACAGTTTGTGGCATTAATATGATACCCTTTAAAATGCTTTAAGAGGTGGTGGGGTGGGAGGGAAAGAAAGGCTCCAAAATTTTTTAAAATTCAAAATTCAAATTTCATTTTTTAAAATGAAATTTTGAAATGTTTATTCTTTTAAAATTTTCTTTAGCAACATCACATTTTAACAAAATCTCCACTCTGTATATGTAAATACATTTAGGTTGTGCATATGATATTGTAATTTGAAAGTATTATTTTAATTTTGATAGTTATTTATGTCAGAACTATTTGCATTGCATTCAGTGGTATATGGGAATTACGATTTACGAATAACATTAGTACAAAAAAGATTACTAAGGATTTTATATGGTGTGAAATGGGAGGAGGTCAGTTGGGGGGGGGTGACACCATGAATTACCACACTGGGTGACATCAACCCTAGGAATGCCACTGCCCACACGTATCTATACTCCACACACTTTCATGCAACCAACCTCTGAAGATGCCAACCACAGATGTAGGTGAAATGTCAGGAATAAATTCTTCAGGAACATGGACACATAGCCTGAAAAACCCACAGAAAACTATGGATGCCAGTCGTGAAAGCCTTTGACTTCACATTGACCATATCTTTTTAGGATTCTAGTAGAGCTCTAAGATTCTGAGAGTAGCCCTTCTCTCCTTCTCAGCACCCTCTCAGGCTAAGTGTGGGAATAAGGGAGAGGCTTTCTTGTGGGCTGCAGGACATAGCCAGGATTTTGGAAGGGGGGGGGGGTCCAGACTAAGTGCCACCATGGTTGAGATGCTAAGAGCCCCCCCAAGACACAAAATGTAGGAAAAATGTAGGACATGATGCACGACAAAATGCAGGACAAATTGTAGGATGTTCAAAAATGGAGAACACACCCAACTAAAAGCCAAAAACATTAATAGAAGACAATATAAATTCATTTTTCTCAGTCATGCTCAAAATGGAGAACATTTTGACATTCTTCCTGGATAGGAGGTTGGGATATAGCTTTGTGTGTTAGACTAGGAGGAACGTCCTGAGAGTAAGGGCTGTTCAGCAGTGGAACACACTCCTTCCTCGGAGTGCAGCAGAGTCTCCTTCTTTGGAGGTCTTTAAGCAGAGGCTGGATGGCCATCTGTTAATGGGGATGTTTTGATTGAGAGTTCCTGCATGGCAGAATAAAGGAGTTTGACTGGGTGGCCCTTGCAGTCTCTACCAAAGTCCTTCATAGGATTCTATGACTCTGGAGACCAGGATTCAATGAAAATCTGATTCTCTCCAACAGAGAAGGCTAAATATCTTACATGGGGTACGTGTCGATGACGTGGCTTATGCATCATGTCTAAATTGTGCAGCGCACAAGGGACATCACAGCGCTTGTCACACTCTCTCAGCCTTAAGGGAAGGTGAAGGCAAATCCCCAAAAGCCATTGGGCAAGTCACATTCTTTCAGCCTCAGAGGATGGCAAAGTTAAACCCTCTCTGAACAAACTTCCCAAGAAAACCTCTTGAAGGCACACACTCGCACACACCCAAGTCACCAAAGGCAGACTCTCTGAACAAACCAAGAAAACCCACTAGGCAAGGAAGTCACACACTCTCAGCCTCAAGGAAAGGCTGGCAAAGGCAATCTCTCTGAACAAACCAAGAAGACCCACTAGGCAAGGAAGTCACACAC
>NW_024816398.1:0-2175 GCF_019175285.1 Sceloporus undulatus
CATAGCCACAATCCCATGAAAGAAGAAAAAGGGAAACATCTGAAAAAGCCAATATGGCTGCACAGCAAACTCTAGGAGAAAGTGAAACAAAAAAAAGTATATATAAAGAATTGAATGGAGGAGGAATCACCAAGAAAGAGTACAGATGTATAGCCCTAGCTTGCAAGAGTAGTATAAAAAAGCTATAGCTCAGAATGTCAGTTGGCAAGGATGTCAAGTAAGACCTCATCTTATCTTTTTAACTTGTATACTAAACATATACATAAACCAGGATTAGACTCAGACGAAGTGGGCATGAAAATTGGAGGAAGGAACATCAACAATTTATACAGATGACATATACTACTACCAGGAAATAGCAGACTTGGAATGATTTCTGAAGGAAGACAAGGAAGAAAGTACAAAGGCAGATTTGCAGCTGAACATTAATTAAACAATAATAACCACAGATGATTTACATAACTTTAGATGGTGAAGACACTGAAATAGTTCAAGATTTTCCATTCCTTGGCTCAGTCATTAATCAGAATGGAGACTGCAGTCAAGAAATCTGAAGAGTAGAAATTGGAAGAGACACTATGAATGAACTAGACAAGATCCCGAAGTGTAAAGATATATGAATCAATACTAAAGTTAGGATTATCCATGACATTGTATTTCCAATTTCTATGTACAGTTGTGAAATCTGGACGGTTAAGAAAGCGGATAGGAAGAGAAACAACTCATTTGAGATGTGGTGCTGGAAAAGAGTTCTGGGCTTCATGGATGAGTTTTAAAAAATGAATGGGTCCTAGACCAAATCAAGCCTGAGCTCTCCCTAGAAGCCAAGATGACTAAACTGAGACTGTCATACTTTGGACATATTGTGAGAAGACATGATTTACTAGAAAATCCAATTGTGTTTGGTAAGGTAGAAGGCAGCAGGAAAAGAGCAAGACTGTATTACAGATGGATAGACCTGCTCAAGGAACTAATGTCCCTGAATCAGCAAGACCTGAGCAGGGCTGTTAACAATAGAGTGACTTGGAGCTCTCTCATTTATGGGATCACCATAAGTCAAAGTTGACTTGAGGACAGTTAACAACAGTAATATGGAAGCAAGTAATTAAAACCTTTCCCTGTAGAGCAGGAACAGAATAATTAAAGAACCAAATCAGGATGTGCTGATGCCACAGACGAACAGGAAGCAACTAATTCATCTTTAAAGCAATAATAATCATCTAACAGATACTGTTATAAGAGAAAGGAATGAGGTGGAAGACAGTAATTAGAGAATAAGAATCGGGGGGAAACCCTTAAGTGACTTAGCTTCTTAAAAAAATAATGCCAATGGGGAATGAACAGATTTTGCAAGATTAGAATGGAGAAAATAGTTCTGTATTAAGTACTAGCTGTACCTGGCCATACATTGCTGTGGCTCAGTCAGGTTAAATGGAAAAGAAAGAAAAGAGAAAGTGCACGTTTTGAAATATTTAATTTCACAATGCTTGTGGGTATACAATATTTTTTGTTGTTCCATTGTCTATGTAGATATAGAGATTGTCTGGTTTGCCGACTCTAGAATATGCAACATATATTTGTCCATGTGAGAAGCAATCTGTGTCTAGATCTAAACTGCAGAATTCTGAAGATTGGCCCTGAGCTTTGTTGATGGTGATTGCAAACACCAATCCAATTGGGAATTGCATTCTCAGAAACATTGAAATGGAATCGTAAAATATTTAGTATAGCATTTGTTGCTGTTACGTCCCACAGATGGCTCTGTTTTGCAAAAAAACACATATTTTTACTTGTCACAGGTGTGACATCCATATAATAGTAGGTATATACAACATAGTCAGTATATAAAACATGCGTGTATTCGAGTGGAACGTTGTGTTAAAATTTCACAGCAATCGGTGAAGAACTTTCGGAGATTTAAGATTTTGAACAAACGAACATTTACACTTTTATTTATATAGATAAATTGAGTTAAGTCACCAGTTTAATTTTGCTTTTGATTGCAGAAGAGCAGTGTTTCAGAAATCTATTGCAGAAGCAACTTTAGCATCTCAAATGTAGAGCTCTGGGATTAAAGGAGAGTTAAGAGGTGTTATTTCTTGGCTATGATTTCTAAATAGTTCATGTTTTTTGAGGAAAAAATAATATGTAAACATTACCTTTTATTTTTTAAAA
>NW_024816399.1:0-2175 GCF_019175285.1 Sceloporus undulatus
AATGCAAAATGTTTTTTGAACAAAAACACTTATGTAGAAAAAAGAAAATATTTTATGTAAAATATTATTTTCTATGCAAAATGTTGTTTTTGAATAAAAACTGGGGGGGGGGGGTTGCATTAGAAATTTTTCACAACTACATCTTGGATTAAAAAAACTTGAGCAGTCAGTAATTTTTTTGATCAGATGCCTTAATGTGGAGAGACAAGTTTTCTCTCTAAGGATGAGGAAACTTGCAAGTATTCTTTATATCCTTGTTCACATTGTTTCTATTAATATGCATAATGGGAATCATGAAAGGATGCTATAAAGGCTTGATCTTCATCCCAGTACTACAGATTAGAATTAACCATTGCAGATAGCTTAATTTCCTTCTCCCCATAGGTTTCTTTTCTATTATTCCATTGCAGCTTCCTGTCTACTGTACCTAGATTGCATTTAACATCTCTTAAATGTTCTAATTTCTCAGCACAGCTCCATAGAACAGCAACATGAATACTGAATAATGTGTCCAGTTCTGGGCACCACAATTCAAAAAGGATGTTGAGAAACTGGAGCGTGTGCAAAGGAGGGCGACCAAAATGGTGAAGGATCTATTAACCATGCCCTATGAGGAACGACTGAGGGAGCTGGGGATGTTTAGCATGGAGAAGAGAAGGTTAAGAGGTGATACGATAGCCCTGTTTAAATATTTTAGGGGATGTCATATTGAGGAGGGGGCAAGCTTGTTTTCTGCTGTGCCAGAGAACAGGACCCGGAGCAATGGATGCAAGCTACAGGAAAAGAGATTCCACCTCAATATTAGGAGGAACTTCCTGACAGTAAGGGTTGTTCCACCGTGGAACACACTCCCTCAAAGTGTGGTAGAGTCCCCTTCCTTGGAGGTCTTCAAGCAGAGGCTGAATGGCCATCTGTTGGGGATGCTTTGATTGAGAGTTTCTGCATGGTAGGAGGTTGGACTGGATGGCCCATGTGGTCTCTTCCAACTCTACGATTCTATGATTCTAACAGCACTGCACTGATAGCTTATGGCTGGATCAGTCTATCTTTATTCTGTGTCACTTTGATGTGTGTTCAACCACAGTTATGCTCCATTCTGTTCAGCAGTAGTCTACATTTTCCCCACCCCAAATTTTGCATGTATGTGTGGGTGGTGTATTGATTGCACATTTAGAAAAGTGATATCCGTCCGTCCGTCTGTCCATCCATCCATCCTAAAAGTGCACCTTTTCAAAATCAGTGGTATAGTACTGTAGAGCCAGAGTTCACATGGTGAAACTGATGACATGATTTGTTATCGCACATGCTTTCCTGTTTCCCTTAAGGTTGGCTGCAGTCCTCCCAAGAGAAGGGAGAACTTTCTTACTTTGTTGGCACCTGGAGATGGCCCCCCATCTCAAAACATTATATGGAGTTGTCTTCTAGTCAGTTGAGAGCATCCAATGCCATGTTGCAAAACCATTATTCTGGCATAGCTTTGTTTTGAATGGGCAATTAAGGCTCATTAGCTTTACAAAAAGATCTGTTCTTTGTGGAGGTGATACTCTGAAATGTAGTTCAATTCCTCCTCCTCTTCCACTAACAGCAAGGTTGAAGTGAAGATTATTAGGTATCCTCAACATCCAAAGTGCTTTAAACCAATTGCCCTATTATACCTGACCTTTCTCACTGGTAAGCAATGTCTGAATTTATTTAAACTGGAGTAGACCCCTTCATGTGATGGCAACAATGATAAAGAGACTTTTGCTTCAGATTTTGCTATTCAGCATATTAAAGACAGGAACAGGAAAGATGGACGTGTTGGAGTGGGGTTGCATGCATGCCCTCACCACCTCACCTGTTTAGCCCTCATGTAGAATTCTGCACAGGAATCTATCTGGACATTCAATTGAAAGGAGTTGTCTAAAGAGTCAGCATCTTCCCATTGTGGTGAAGGAAAGAATTGTCTGTATTTGGGAGAGCCTAGGAGTCTCAAGCCTTTCCACTGGAGATAATATATCAGCAAAACCTTCTCCCATTGGTGATAATATGTTCTAAACTATTTCCCTTCCTGTTGAGAGAATCGTGGTATTTATATGACATTGCCAGAGCTTTTACATAGTGCATTCCTTGAAAAGGAACATTTGGGCCTGTTACAGACAGCCAAAATAAAGCTGCTTCGAGTCACAGTGGAGG
>NW_024816400.1:0-2175 GCF_019175285.1 Sceloporus undulatus
ATTAAAGGCCAAACACAATCAATTAAAAAAGAAAACATTAATAAGCCCCCACCCCTAAGCCCCCAGGGAGGCCTGCCAGGCCCTAGGCCTCCCTGCTGCTTGCCCACCATGCCGAAAATGCAGCAAGGCAGGTGGAGGCGGCACAGAAGGCCCATTACCTGCCCCAAGCATGTCACCCCCTCCTGCAGCTTGGGAGATGGAGGAGGCTTCGGCCTGAGCCCAGAGCACAGTGCCGCCTGCGCGGCCTCCCCGGAGATGGAGAAGCTGAGGCCCAGGGTCAGTGTGCGGCCCTTCCACTGCTGGAGGGAGGCCTTGGTACACTGCCACCTGCAGTGGAGGCTCTGCTCCAAGCACCCCCTTGAGCTCAGCAAGGCCTAGCAAAGCAGCTAGGTCTTGTAGCATGTTGACACTGCCGCGGCAGGAGAAAACAGGAAAAGAGGAGGAAGAGGAGGTGGGAGCCGGGAGCCGGGAGCCAGGACTGGCTCCAAAGCCGTGAATGTCCTGGCAGAAACCGGGATATGACAACCCTCTTCATGTACCAGTCATTCGGTCGTCTGGCGAGCATACCTATCATCCTTTGGGGGGCAGGCATCGCTGCTTACATCCTATAAAGAAATGGAGGGGGGGAAAGAGAAGTGAAAGAGAGAAGAGGAGGTAGAAGGGGATGGTCTTGGGGTGGCCCTGAGCCTCAAAGCCTTTCCCAGTTTTGCCCCTTACCCATGAGTTGAAGGAGGTATTCATCTCCTCATCTATTTCTTTCTCCTTTGCTCCTGATGGTCCTTCCTTAACATCACTGCCATCCTGTCAAGCAAATAGAAGAAAGGGTTTGCACAGTCTTCCAATGAAAAGGAACCGGGGGGGGGGGGGGAGAGAAAAGGACATCATTACCATCAAAGTACTATCTTCCTCAACCATGTCAGGAATGTCCTCCAAACTGAAAAAGGGACAGGAAAAGCATGATATTATATAATAATAATATTAATCAAAAACATAATCATATCCTCTCAGTCCCAGTAGGAGGAAAAGAAGGAGGAAGGAAAATGGAGGAAGGAAGGAAGAAAGGAAAGAAAGAAGGAAGGACAGAAAGAAAGAAACCATGAAACAAACAGGAAAGACCGCTTCATGTGCCAGTCATTTGGTCATTTGGTGAGATGAACGTACCTGTCTGACATGGGATTAAATTCAGCCTGTCCGGGAGAGGAATCAGTGTCTAAATCCTACAAATAGATGGGGGGAGAAAAGTGAAAGAGGTACTGTACAAGGGGCTGGTCTCCGGGTGGCCCTGATCCTAAAGGCCTTTCCAGAAGAAAGGGGAGAAGGGAGACCCACGCAGTTTCGCCCTTGTGTGTCCCATGAGTTACTCACTTCCTCCCCATCATTTTCTTTCTCTGTCGCTTCTAAAGGTTCCTCTTTAGCTTCATCGCAATCCTATCAAGATAAAGAAGAATGAATGTGGACAGAATTTGGACAGAAAAGGGGTGGGGGGGGGGGGGATTACTCTGTTTTTTTTACCGTCAAGGAGGGAATGCTGCCCCTCCTTGCATCAGCAAGCGTCTCAGGGTTGGCCTCATCCACATAGGTAATCTGTGGTTCTGGAAAACTAGGCACAGAAAAAACATATGATTATTATCGTCATTTATTATTATTATCCCTCAGTCAAAGTGGGAAGGAATGAGGAAGGAAGGATAGAAAGAAGGAAGGAAGGAAGGAAGGACAGACAGAGACAGACAGACAGACAGACAGAAGTTCCAAACTCAAACAGCCCTTACTGTCAGGACGTTCCTCTTAAAGTTGGGGTGGAATCTCTTTTCCTCTCATTTGAATCCATTGCTCCATTGTGTCCTATTCTCTGGAGCAGCAGAAAACAAGCTTGCTCCCTCCTCAATACGACATCCCTTCAAATATGATAGCCCTATTTAAATATCACCTCTCAACCGCCAGCCCCAGCTGTCCAGAGGTAAACCCCAGATGAAATGGCCACCTGGCCCCATATTGATTTGGCCGGTTTGGGAAAAGGAAGCTGCTTTGAATTGTGGTGACATTTCTTAGAGGTGGCTACTTGACTACTGAAATGTATATACATTGCAAATGCCTAAAAGGTTGAGTCTGAAGCCAGTTTGGCAGTCAAAATTATTTTGTATGTTCAATTTCCAATGGAGGTATCTCCGCGGAGTG
>NW_024816401.1:0-2174 GCF_019175285.1 Sceloporus undulatus
GATCAGGGGAACGTTAAAAAGTGTAGCTACTAGCCACAGAACAATCCAGAACACACATGAGCGTGATTTATTTTATCACGGGTCCTGTTTTGGGAGAAAGGTAGCATATAAATAAAGTAAATTGGCAGGGCAGGGGGTTGGATTTGATGGCCCTTGAGGTCTTTTCCAACTCTGTGATTCCAAATCATAATAAATACATAATACCCTGCTTGGCCCTGTCTGTTTTTGGAAACTGAGCTTGGTTAGTTCCTGAATGGGAGACTTGTCCCAGGAAGAATCCCTAGTCCTGATGAACTGCTGGAGAGCCACAGCAGCCACCGGTCAAAGCTGACAATGCTGCGCTCGGATGGAGCGCACTCCAAGGGCTTCTCCCCACCTTCCTCTCTCTCAGTGTGTAAGTGAGTTGCTCCACCATGGAGCAAGAGGCCTTCCTCAGGGACCAAAGTCCATAGCTGATCTGGAAACTGGCGAGGAAGATGTGGAGGCATTTCTTACAAACAGGCCTTCAGATAGGATGCATTTCTCATGTTTGCCATTGGAAAGCGAGGAGCCAAGATAAAGGAATCCACCAGCACCTTTGAGATTTGTTTATTTGCAGCATGAGCCTCCACAGGCCAAAGCTCATTCTATAATAAATCAGCTTCAAAGGTGTACCTTCATTCCTCCACCTTTTCCTATGCTGAAACACATTAACGTGGCTATTTCTTTGAAAACGACATGCTTTCTATTAAAATAGAGGTTCTTAGAGTTGCCCACAATGAGAAAAATACTGCATGTAGCGAATATAGAGGGACAAGTGTAATTGTAAAGAAATCTCTGGATGCCAAAAGCATTGATTTGAATAAAAAGGTATTTGCTGCTCTTAGAAGGAAAGTAAGGGGGGCATACTAGCCTTCCTTGTTTATTAGGTCATTGACCAGTATAAAACATGATAAATAAAATGATAACAAAATAATAATTGTACAGTACAATTATTAGAACAGGATTCAAGGAACAAACATCAGAGTCCAACTCCAGCAGCTATCATCAGTTGTCACCAGCCAGTTGGGGTTGCATTTTGCACATAATATAACAGAATTTTGCTACCTTAAGTTAATCATTTGGGTCCTGATTGTCCAATAGATATCGTAAATAAAAGGTATCAGTATGTCCAGGATATTTGATTAAAAGAGGGGCAATCACCTATTAATCTATAAACTAGAAGCGGTTTTGCTGATCCCTGCTTCCCTTCTCAGAAGAGCATTTGGAACTCAGTGAACAACCTGGAATATGCTCCTCAAGAACTTTGTTTGAACTCTTTCAAGGGCAGTTATACTAATGTAAGGTCCCAATTGGGCCCCGTATAACAGTTGTGTCCATACTTTGGCCATAAAAAGTTTAATGGCAGCAGGAATAAACTGTGCTCCTTTGGTGAAGAAATAATTTTGAATAGCAATAGCCGTTCCTTATTCATTCCAAATGACATAATCTGAATGAGCATTTCTATTTCCAGTGTTCATGTGTTAAAACTGACATTGTATTGGCAATTAATCATCTTTGGGGTGTTGGGAAGGCTTGTTTGCTACCTTGCTTTGAAGTTATCACTGCACCCTTTTGTGTTTTGAGAATGAGAATATATGGGTGTCTTTTATCTTTCAGCTCGTATGTTTGCCATCGGGTGCAGCATGGGCCCATTGATGCACTACTGGTACCTATGGCTGGACCGGGCATTCCCTGCTGCAGGCTTCAGCGGCATCCGAACCGTCCTGAAAAAAGTTTTTATTGATCAGATCGTGGCCTCCCCAACGCTGGGGGTTTGGTATTTCTTGGGTAAGTCTAGCTAACAACTGGAGTAAGGATTCTGAGGCCAGTGGATACAGATGAGTAGAACAGAAGTGGAGAGCCAAGGAGACCTCTCTAGCCCAACTTCTTGTTGCCTTGGTGGCCTGCAGGAAGCCACTGTGGAGGATGCTTCACAGCAGCTGGCCTAGGCTTACCCTGCCATAGAGAGATCTGACCATTGATAGTAGTATCAATGTGGATTTATCTGAAAAGAAATGGCACTCCTCGTAGGAAAGCTGCCACATTAAAGAGTCAAATTGCTGGTTCATCAAGCCTTGTTGTCTCAGTACTCACTAGCAGCTCCAGGGTTTTAGTTTTTTCAGCCCTTCCTGGAGATGCAACAGACTGACACT
>NW_024816402.1:0-2174 GCF_019175285.1 Sceloporus undulatus
TCCCTCTCTTCTCAGGCCCGGAAAAACCGTGAGTCCCGGCTCACTTCAGCCATCGCCCTGGGCAAGATGCAGGAGGGAGGTTCCCGCTCGTCATCCGTCCCGCCTTCCGCGCCCCCCGCTTCATCCTCCAGGGCCAGCGTCTCCAGTGTGACATCTGCCAGGGCCAGCGTTTCCAGCGTGGTTTCTGTCCCGGCCGGGACAGTCCCTCCCACCACCTCCATTGTGGCCCGTGGCTCGAAACCGCCCAGCACCACCGACGAACCGTCCAACGCCCCCATAAGTCTTCAGGGACTGAGGGTACCGAGCCCATGTCCAAATCTGGAAGGAGACCGGAGGGCTCGCACGCGAAAAAGGGGACCGAGGCGGAGGTCCAACTCGTTTCGCCGTCATCCTCCAAGGCATCCAAGGCATCTCGTCACACCTCCAAGCCGAGAGAGCCGGCTTCGCCTTCGGGAGCGACCCGTGCCCCGCCCTCTGACAGTGCAAGGTCCCCGAGACCTTCCTCATCAGGAGCGGCCGCTGTCCTCCTGGATCTCCCAGAGAATCCATTCTTCCCGTCGGAAGAGACCCCGAGATCGGGAAAGAAGAGGCACCACGAGAAAGCCTGTTCCTAAGAAGTCCAAGCGGCCAAAGGAACAAGCCGGGACCGACTTGCTTCCTAAGGCAAAAGGCAAAAAGCACTCCCCCTCTAAGAAGGCCCGCGCTTCCACCCCAGCAGCTCTCCTTGACCCAGAGCCTGCGCCTGAAGCTCAGCTGACCCCGATGCCCGACACACCGCCTCCCCAACCCACCATGGATTTTCTCCATGAGGTGGACGCCGCCGCTCCCTCCTCTCCTCCCGGAGAACAACCGCCGTTGTCCCCCCACTCCGAGGACGAGGACGACGAAGACGTGGCCCGTACGCAGGAAGCACCGGACCTGTTCTTCGACACCCAGACGGGCCGATACTTCATGTCCGTCACGAAGGAGGTGGCCCTCAGAGAGTTTATCAGGCTCAACCCCCGTCCGGCTGACCCGCAGGAGGGCACGTCTGCCAGATCGATTGCGAGTGTCTCCGTGATGGAGAGGCCTCCATTCCCACCTCGCCGGCACTCGCGCTCCTCGACGGGCCCCATTCTGGTTCGGCCAAGGTCCCAAGTCAGAGTGGTGGACGCTCCCCTTTCCTCTGACTCGGATTCTGAAGATGAGCCCTTGCCTCCGTCCGAGGTGCCCTCGGAGGAAGATGACCTCTCGGTGTCGGCTTCTCCACAGAGGATGCACAACCCGGAGCCGTCTTCCCCATCCAACGACGTCCGTTCCTTCAGTGAGCACATCGTTAAGATGGCCAGGGCCCTCGACATCGAGCTCGCCTTCCCGGATGACGACGCTCAGGATCCGGTAGAACGTCGGGTGCACGGACGGGTGCCTACTCCGCCCTGCCTCCCCCTGCTTCCGTCACTGCAGACCATAGTCCAAAGGTCTTGGGTCTCCCCGGCTTCCCTGTCTGCCTCGTCCCGCGAGGTGGAGTCGCTCTACAGGGTCGCTCCGGCAAGCTGTTCCTGGTTGGCCGACCACCCCAGGCCGAACTCGGCAATTGTTGAGGGAGCTCAACACAGCTTCGTCCCGAAGCAGGCTACCTCCCCTGTTGACCGGGAGGCTAAAAAAGTAGATGGCCTGGCCAAGAAGGCCTACTCTGCAGCGGTCCTTGCGGTGAAGGCCATCAACTATACCGCCTGCATGGGGGCCTATATCCAGACCCTCATGGAACGGATCTCCCCCCTCATCTCGGACATCCCGGATGAGGTCCAAAGACAGTTGGTCGAGGTCAGGGATGAGACCCACTCCATCGGAAGTTGGCTCATCACCACTTCCAGAAACATGGCTGACTGTGCAGGGAGGGCCATGTCTGCATCGATGGCACTCCGACGACACGCCTGGTTGAGGGCCTCGGACCTCAACCCTACCGTCAAGGCAGCCATCGAGGACATGCCACTTGACGGGACCGGGCTCTTCCATGCTGAGACCGACGACCGCCTGAACAGAAAGTTCAGGATGAAGGCGGCGGCGAAGAAGCATGGCATGTCCTCTGCACCCGCTTCGCCATTCCGGAAGCGTCAGCGCCCGTGGCAGCCGCAAGGTCAGTCACAGGGGACCTTCTCCCGGGATCGGCAGTCCCAACAACAGGGCTCCCAGAG
>NW_024816403.1:0-1134 GCF_019175285.1 Sceloporus undulatus
ATGGGCCAGTTTCAATCCTTCAGGAAAGGAGCATCTGTATCAAATCAAAACGGTCCTGTCTCAGTCCTTCAGGCAAAGAGAATGATCCTGAAGTTGCAATGGGTCAGTCTCAATCCTTCAGGTATACAGCACAAGTCTGAAGTGAAATTTCGCCCATCTCAATCCTTCAGGCAAAGAACATCAGCATAAAGTCACAAAGGGCCAGTCTGAATCCTTCAGGTAAAGAGCACCACCCTGAAGTCACAATAGTACTGTCTCAATTATTCAGGTAAGGAGCATCAGACTGAAGTCACAATATGTCATGCATTTATTCATTTAGGGATTCATGCCATAAGGGTTATAGGTTTAGGTTTAGATTAGAGTTAAAATAATATGTTTTAATATGTGCTTTAATAGAAGATACTAGAAACAGGTAGAGATATCGTGGCTAAAGAATGTGCTTCTTTGCTAGGATTGGAATGTGTGGGAATCACCCTTCTAACAGAGGCTTGATTTTAAAAGACTGGTCTCTATAAAAGGAGGGGGAACATAGAGAGTTATGGATATTTTTATATTACATTATGTTGCTATGGGTTTGTGCTTATTATATTTTCACATGGTATCATATTATGTGGAGAGTGATAGGATTTTATATTATAGATAGCTATATATATTGTTAAGCCATAATGTTAATGAAAACCGTTCTGTGGCTGAGTTCTGTGGTCCAAGGCCAGAGGTGCAGTGGTTGAGATAAAGCACATGAGAGCTTAATTGCTTTTAGATAAGCTGCCAGAATCCCGGATGGGAGGACACTGCACAGAAAAGGGCGGGAAAACACTGTGCGGGAAAGGGCTATCCAATCAATTAGCTTCATTGGTAAATGGAGTGGGGTGGATTCATATGGTTATAGAAGGGATATATTTATACTTTCTTACATTCTTTACAAAAAAAGTCACTTCCATTACTTCTTCTTCAATAAAAGCTATTCTTTTTCAAAGTACTGCCTTTTGTGTTGCAAGAGGGGCTGCAATTAGGACCCTGACAGATATCTCTCTCCCCTTCCATTCAGCCTGCTATTCCAAAAGGGCTGGAGAGCATACCAAACCAACCACAGAACCTTTCCCTGCTCTTGTGTAATGCCAGGCCAGTCAAAAA
>NW_024816403.1:1234-2174 GCF_019175285.1 Sceloporus undulatus
TGACAAAAAAGTCATTTCCATTACTTCTTCTTCAATAAAAGCTATTCTTTTTCAAAGTACTGCCTTTTGTGTTGCAAGAGGGGCTGCAATTAGGACCCTGACAGATATCTCTCTCCCCTTCCATTCAGCCTGCTATTCCAAAAGGGCTGGAGAGCATACCAAACCAACCACAGAACCTTTCCCTGCTCTTGTGTAATGCCAGGCCAGTCAAAAATAAAACGCAGATAGTCCATGATCTCCTACTGGACGAAGAGGCTGACCTGGCTTGTTTCACGGAGACCTGGCTGGGTGATGAGAGCTCAGCCACCTGAGATCAGGCCTTACCAGCCGGGTTCTCCTCCAGTGAGCAGATAAAGGGACGTCGCTTTGGTCCATAAAGACAATCTTGCCTTGAGCAGGATACCTATCCATATGATCGACCACATCAAATGTATTAACCTAAGTTTAAAGACTAGGGAAAGTATGGGGATTCTGTTGGTTTAATGTCCACCTGTTGCTTAACAGACTCCCTAGCCAAGCTGACACAACTAGTCTCAGAGCTGCTGCTGGAGTCGCCTAGGCTTTTGGTCCTCGGCAACCTCAACATCCTCCTTGAGGCCCCTCCTCAACATGCGCAGGGTTTGCAAGGGCCTCTCTGCTGCTGCTGCTTATTCTGCTGGTGGCCTTTGCTGGAAAGGAAGGTATGCACTGGGGATTCAGCAGTCTCCCCTTTCTTCCCTTCTTTCTTCCATTGAGGAGTCTGCAATCGAGCCCAAGGTGCAGAACTGGACTCAGGAGGAAAAGGCAGGAAAGGAAGGCTCTGCTTTGGAAATCAAGCTCTCTCTGTGTATCCTGTGTGTGTGTGTGTGTGTTTGCCCCTGCTGTTCTTATGGCTGGGAATGGAGCTGAAGACTGAGGAGAGAAGAAAGGGTCAGTTTTGGGCAAATTCAGAACTTCTGTG
>NW_024816404.1:0-1068 GCF_019175285.1 Sceloporus undulatus
GATCTTGGAAGTTAGTCTCAGAATTGGACACTTTGGTTTATTTATTTGTTTTAAAAGCTTGCATGAATTGAATATTATATACTTACAAATATTGTACCTGCAAGATTCTTAATATCTTCTATGACTTATATTTTGTAATCTATAATAAATACTGCCTTGGAGTATCTACTACTCAATGCTCCTTTTACACATATCTTGGATTGGTTGATACTTGGGAAGATCAGTAAAGAAGTAGAAATAAGGTTCCTTAACTGGTCCCAGTGTAGGTTAAGGGAAGCCCTTTTATAATTCACAGGATGGTGGCAAAGGGATTTCAGGAAGTTAAGGGTCTCCTGGGCTAAGAGTTATAATGCCTAAATGTCTAATTGACAATTTGTAATCCACTCTGATAGCCTTTTGGCTGAAGAGAGGGATATAAAATTATTATTATTGTTGTTGTTATTATTATTACAGGGCCGCAGTTTGGCTGCTTGGACCACCGGAGATCATCACAGTGAGTCAGTTGGAAAAGCCCATCTCACTCCAGAAAATAAAGGTACTTGAGGAGTTTGCACTCTACGTCTTTCTGTAATAATAGCTACAAAACTGATAATAGCATTTGGGACATTTAGTCTTTTAAAAACAAATATGGCAGATTTAAATGCTGCTTTAAAACCTCTTTCCATCCGCCAGCTTTGTGCTGGTTTTGGGGGGAAATGAGAAAGGGTTGGGAGGAAGGGACTGCCAACAGAATCAGGAGATGCATTGCAGGCTACGAAGAGTTTGTGGCCAAGAAAGGTCCAAAACACACAGCAGCAATAGTCCTGGGAAATGGATTTTATTGTGGCACCAGAGGTCTCTGACAGAGAAGGCTCAATGTCTCACAAAACTACATTTCCCAGCATTCCATTTTGTGTTCCAGAGGCCATTTTGTGCTGCTTGTGACTGTGGGGAACAATGTTCCGGAACCTTCTCTGAAGCCTCAGTTGAACAGAGGCTTCTCTTTCTCTCCTGAGGCTCCAGAGTCAGAAGGAGGCCAGGGACATTTGGGACATTTAGTCTTTTAAAAACAAATATGGCAGATTTAAA
>NW_024816404.1:1168-2174 GCF_019175285.1 Sceloporus undulatus
GGCAGATTTAAATGCTGCTTTAAAACCTCTTTCCATCTGCCAGCTTTGTGCTGGTTTTGGGGGAGATGAGAAAGTGTTGGGAGGGAGGGACTACCAACAGAATTAGGAGATGCATTGCAGGCTGTGGACTGTTTGCGGCAAAGTAAGGTCCAACACAGGCAGCAATAGTCCAGTTTGGGAGCGCTTTAACTGCCCTGGTCCAGTGCTAGGGAATCCTGGGAAATGGAAATGGAATCCCAGTCCCTCCCACCATCCCTGGCCATTTTCTGTTCCAGCGGCCATTTTGTGCTGCTTGTGACTGTGGGGAATAATGTTCCAGAACCTTATCTGAGGCCTCACTTGAACAGAGGCTCCTCTTTCTCTCCTGAGGCTCCAGAAAGAGAAGGAGGCCAGGCTCCTTGGGCCAAAAGGAAGGAAGTGTGTCTCTTTGTGTGTCTTTTGTGTCTCTTTTCTGAGAGAGTTTTCTTATTACACAGCTCTGCTTCTTCTGGGGAACATGGGTTTTAAAAGGGATCAGAAATAGGAAGGATAGTTTTAATACAAGCCTTATTATTATTATTCTTCACAGACATTGAGCTTTGGCTCCTAAGAGGAGGCTAGTCCCCCAAACAAGGCCAAAAGTGGCTCCTTTGGAAGGTTTTAAAATCTCCCCAGTTTCCTTATTAATAGATTTTCAGGCAAGAAGGAAGGAGACAGACCAGAATAACTCATATTACCAAGAATGAAACAAACAAACATACAAACAAATAACAACAAGAAGAATAAGGATTAGACAGAAAAAGAAACTGCTTATATTAAAAAAAAGCAAAACCATATTAAACAGGATAAAAATTCAATGGGTGCTTCTATCCTTTTACAACTGATTTAGGCTGTATCTGCACTACAGAAATAATCCAGTTCAAAACAGCTTTAACTCTCCTGGTTCTATCCTATGGAATCCTGGGATTTGAAATTTGTTGTGGCATGAGAGCTCTCTGTCAGAGAAGGCTAAGTGTCCAAAGGTAAA
>NW_024816405.1:0-2174 GCF_019175285.1 Sceloporus undulatus
AACTCTCTTGGCTCCATCCTGTGGAATCCTGGGATTTGTAGTTCGTTGTGGCACCAGAGCTCTCTGGCAGAGAAGGCTAAGTGTCCAAAGGTAAAATCCCAGGATTCCATAGCACTGAGGTTTAAAGACAAACCTATTACTTGCATTTACCATCTGCTGCTTCCAAACTACGAGACTAACTTTTATTTCTATCCCATTCAAATTTGAATTATCTGTTAATAAGTAAAAAGCAAATATATATTGTTCTACCTATCCTTACAAATCATTTATTTTCTCATTCAGTCCTCATTTAAATTGTAAAACAGTTTATACAAAATCGCTCTAATTGGATTAAACTAAACATCATTGGGCTTTTAACCTCCCAAGATACTTCTGTTTTACAGCTGTTATATTTATTTGAATAAATTAAAACACTTCAACTTAAATTAGTTCTATCCCTAAAGTATCATTTTCCCTCCATGCTTCTGGAGATATTCAATTATATTATTCCAGTCTCTTTTATATAAATTTTACGCTCCTTTCTAATTTCTGTTGAGAGTTTGTCCATTTCCATCATGTCCAGAAGCTTAAATATACAATCTTCTTTTGAAGGTATTTCTTTAGTTTTCCATCTCTGAACAAACACTATTCTTGCAGATGACAACATATAAAATAATATTTTACCGTGTTTTTTTCCTATGGATTGTTCTATTATATTAGGCAAAAGTATTCAGGCGAGAATTTAAAAGATATAGTTACACCTTTCTTAATTTCAAATAAAATCAACTTCCAAAGTTGCATCGCTTTCCCACAATTCCACCACATTTGATAGATTGATCCCTGCTCCTTTTCACATTTCCAACACAAATTACTGCAATTCTTATACATCTTTCTTATTCTCTCTGGTGTTAAATACCATAAAAATGTTTTATAATAACTCTCTTTGATGTTTTGGCTGCAAGTATAGTTCAGTCTTTTTTCCAAGTGTACTTCCACTGGTCTAATTCAACTGCAAAACCAAAGTTTTAAGACCATCTGATCATAGTTTCTTCAATAACGTTCTCTTATGTACAGATTTCAACAATACAATTATAAAGTCTTGCTAATAAGGCATCTTTATTCAACATTATTTCCTGTTCTAGATCAGAGTCTGATTTGCAAATACTGTATTGTTTTTATCCATTAGGAAGAGCTTGCTTAATTGTCTGTAAAAGAACCATGAAAGATCATAACCCTGATCATTAGGATCTGCTTGTGTCTTTACTCTGTAACCAGTTCTATCTATTTGGATTAATTCTTTATAGGAGATCCAATTTGCATCTTTTTTTGAATCTCTGGTCTCTTTTCTCAGGGACTTCATCTCGGCCCCCTTGGACACAGCTTTGGGGCACCTTTTGCTGGAAGTGACCCAAGTGCAAGACCACCAGGACACCTGCCCACCTGATGGCCGACACAGAGGCCAAGCGGAGGGAGATGGGCTCCCAGAGAAAGAGGATGCAGAGGTACAAGAACTCTCTGGTGAGTTGAGGTTCTTGACTATTAGTTTCATCTGTGTCACTGCTGGGCCAGTTCATGAAAGCAAGCGGAGAATATACTCTCCCAATTTACCAGAGATAGTCCTGGTTAATCCTCTGTCTCCTCACTTTTTCAGAGGCTTTTGAAATGTCCCAGTTGCTCCCTCCTCCTCTTCTCACTTTCCCCCTTCTCAGCTTGCTTCAGTTCCTGAGTGCCATTCAGTTTGCACCCCATCAATTCAAAGGTGGGGAGAGGAGAAGAAAGAAAGAGGCAGGATATTGCCCTTCCCAGGAGGCTGAAGCAAAAGCAAACTGTTGTGCCCTTCCTTGTGTGATCTTCCTCATAAACAACTTTGGCCATTTTCACCACCTTCTGGTGTTGCTTGTCCACATGTGTCTTGCTTTTCCAGTCTGTGAAATGTTGGGGGATATGGGAGAACATCTCTGGATCCAAATTTGGGGGTGGGCCCATTGGTCCTCAAGTCTAGAGTGCTCCCCAGAACTTTTTTTAAAAAATGAAATTTGCCTCTAAAATTTGGCAAGAAATGGCTAAATGCACCATAATTCTTTGGTGGCTAAATGTACTATATATTTTGGGATAGTCAGTATCCTAATCCATCCTCCATATCCTAGCCATGGCCTAAATTATATTTTTTATTATATTGAAAGGATTCAATACAA
>NW_024816406.1:0-2174 GCF_019175285.1 Sceloporus undulatus
TCAAAAATATTGGGAATTAACATACCAAAAAATCCTCTATTGTTTCTGTTAAATATGACTGGTATTTTAGAGGAAAAAAAGGTAGAAGCAAAATATAGACGATTAATGTTATATATGTTCACGATTGCTAGAATAATATTTGCCAAATACTGGAGATTACAGTCGATACCCACTTTAGAAGAATGGTTAGAAAAATTAATAGAGGCAAAACAAATGGACATACTCACAGCACGAATGTGCAATTTAAAGTTGGAAGAAAGGAAAGAAGAATGGAAATGTCTTGAAAAATATAAAAAATGGTGTTTGGGACCAGATGCATAGAAAAGATAAAAGGAAAGAAGAAGTTTACAGTTTATAATTTATATTAACGGAAAGATAGATTCAAAATATAATAAAGCTTATTGTTTATGTTTAAAAAGTAAACACAAAACTTCATGGAAGTCTTGCGTGATAGCTTGATAGATCTGTAAGAGATCATAAACAAAGATTTATGTTGTATTGGAAAATTTTTGTTTGTAATGTTTGTAATGTTATGTATGATAAAGTATGATAATGTATGGTATTGTTTGTATGTACATTTGTATATATTTAAATAAAATTTAAAAAAAATAAAAATAGTGGCCTAGGATATAAATATGCTATGGCTATGAGTGGCTAAATATGTCAAAAATATCCTGGAATTAAACCTGCTTCTTTCTCATAACTTCTACAATTAGCACAGACCCAATCCAAGCAAGGAAATTTTAGGCTGGATATTTAAACTGTACTTGGTTCCTTTATATATAGATATAAAAGAAATATCAACAAACATTATGCTGCTTAATTTCATGAAGCATATTGCCTGTAATTAAAAAGACATTATAGGAAAACACTGTGAGTGCATTCCCCTTAGGAAATTATCACATATTGATGTACTTTGCCTGAAAAAACATAGAATTAAATACTACAGCAAAAACAAGAATGAAAAAAAAAATGTTTACATTATGTCTTATAAGTCAAAGGCTAAGTAGTTCTACAAAAATTCCTAGATTTTAAAATCTACATAAATTTAAAACCAAATGTTTTGTCAGATGGTACCTTAGTTGGGCTTTAGTTATATGGTTGCTAAGAAAAATATATATCAAGGTGAAAAATTCCAAGCCCAAGCAGGAAACTATAGTGTCTACAGTGCTACAAGTAATCTATAGTGACTTGATTCTGTAATGTTTTGCTTAATATAAAATGCCTACTGATCATGATGACTATATATTACATTCAGCATCCAAAGCAGTAATGCTTCTGAAGAAAAGTCATTAGATAACAGAACCAGGAAGATGCTATTGGAGTCATGTCCCACTTGTGGACTTTCCATAGACATCTGACTGGCCACTGTGGTAATGGAAAGCTGGACTAATTAAGCCTTTGGTTTAATATATCATTTAAGGATTTTTTTCCTAGATGTACAAACACAAAAATGGAAGAGTGGTAAAAGATGTTTAAAAATAAAAAGGTTAAGTACTAATCCTTGTTTTTTTAATTTTTTTAATTTTTTATTTATACCCCACCTTTCCACAGGGATGTGATCAAGGCGGCTTACAACAGGATCTCAGAATACAAAGCAACAAAGCACAGGGAAAAACAGTACACAATACCATACAATGCCAACAATATAAAATTACAGTACATAATACAATGCAGAAAAAACAATATATGTATTGTATTACTTAGATTAACATTAAAGCAGAGCCTTTCATAAATCTAATTTATCCTGAACATTTTGCGGTCTACAAAACTGTTGTGATCTTTTAGGCAGAAAAAATGAAATGCACAGATATAAGATGGGGGACACCTGGCATGAAAACTGTACATATGACAGGGTTCTAGGAATCCTAGTAGACCACAAGTTGAAAATGAGTCAACAGTGTGATGCAGCAGCTAAAAAGGCCAATGTGAATCTAGACTGCATCAATAGAAGTATAGTGTATAGATCAAGGGGAGTAACCATACCATTCTATTCTGCTTCGGTCAGGCCTCACCTGGAATATTATGTCCAGTTAGGTGGCCACAATTTAAAAAGGATGTCGACAGGCTGGAGTGTGTCTAGAGGAGGGAAATCAAAATGGTGAGAGGTCTGGAAACCATATCCTATGAGGAGCAGTTAGGGAGCTGGATGTGTTTAGCCTGGAGAAGTGAAG
>NW_024816407.1:0-2174 GCF_019175285.1 Sceloporus undulatus
GATTAGGATACTGACTGTCCCAAGACATACAGTACATTTAGCCACCAAAGATTATAGTGGATTTAGCAATTTGTTGCCAAATTTCAGAGGCAAATGTCATTTTTAAAAAGCAGTTCTGGGGAGCACTGTGGGTTTGAGGGCCATGGGGCCAACCCCACTTTATATCCAGAGACGTTCTCCCATATCACTCAACATTTCACAGCTGGGAAAAACAAGACACATGTGGACAAGCATGACCAGAAAGTGGTGAAGATGGTCAAAGTTGTTTATGAGGAAGATCCCACAAGCAGGAAAGGGCACAGCAGTTTGCTTTTGCCCCAGACTGCTAGCAAAGGAAAGTCCCTGCCCTTTTCGTGTTGGCCAATTGGCCGTAATAAAGTTATTTATTTATTTATCCCTGCCCTTTTCTTTCTTCTCCTCTCCTGACTTTTGAGTGGATGGGGTGCAGACTCCTTTGCACGCTTTATGCAGAAATTGAAGTGACTGAAGAAGGGGGAAAGTATTAGTAGGAGAGAGCAACTGGGACATTTTTAAAAGCCCCTGGGGTGACATAGGGTTAACCAGGACTGTCTCTGCCAAACTCCAACAGTATTTTATTTGCTTCCTTTCATAAATTGGCCCAGCAATGACACAGATGAAGCTAATAGGATAGTGACTCACCAAAGGCTTGTTGTGCCTCGGCATCCTCTTTCTCTTGGTGCCCAACTCCCTCTGCTTGGCCTTCGTGTCGGCCATCAGGTCAGCAGGGGGTCCTGGTGGCCCTGCACTTGGTTCACTTCCAGCAAGAGAGGGCCCAAAGCCGTATCCAAGGAGGCCGAGATGATGTTCCTGAGAAAAGGGCCCAGGGTTAAGATTGGCTTGGCAAGAAACCCTGCAGCAATCAAAGACACAGAGAACAGTATCCTGCTGGTGATATACGCAGGTGACATATGCCTCCTTTGGGCCGATGCAGAGGTGGGCATCCCCTTCCTCCTTCTGCACCACACAAAGCTCCCCAGACCTGGCATAGATTCACTACAGCTCCCATACACAACAGATACTCCATGCCTTCTTAGAGTGGTGCAGGATAAGGGGATGGGGAATTGGAGAGGGCCCTGGTTATGTCCCCGTAGCTAGATGTGAAATGAGTGCATCATTTGCTGAAACTTCCTGACCTCCCCAGTGACCCTCAGAGGAAGATGTCTTCATTTTGCTTCTGGCTACATAAACACAGCTGGATACTTCTCTAATACCTCACACCAAACACTCTCAGCAGGCATGGAATGGACATGCGGGATGGCTCCCACAACTCTATGGCAGGACCTGGGTCAGTGAATGTCCAGTTGTAGCCTCATTCCACCTGAAGCAACACTGGCGCATAGACAATTCTGTTGGGTCAGGCTTTCTGACCTGGTGGCCTCTCATTCTCCCAGTGGCCAAACCAGTTGCCCTCCATCCCCCAGGGAGGCCCCCAGTCAAGCAGAGCAGGAAAGGAGCTTTCTCTTCTCTGGTTGCCCCCTTCCATGGGATCCAGCCCTTCCCCCAAGATCAGGGGCACCAGAGGATTGAGTTGATGGGAAGGGAACACCCAATTCCCATGGCAGCCTTCTGCATGCAGAGATGTCACAATTCTGAGAGTGTCTCTGCTCATGTGGAGAGTGCCTATTTTCCTCACTGTTGCCTGGCCATCTTGGCTTGAGAAAGTGCAGTTCTAACCACATGCAGGATTAAATCGTAGCCTGTATCCTATCCTATACTCATAGCATCCTTTGATGCTCTTTCTCCTTCCTCCCATGGCCCCCTTTCCCTCCTCCGACTCTCTCCTTCCTGACCCCCCCCCACTAGGCCTGCCCCCCACAACCGCCATTCATCTCCTGGAAATGGGAACTGGGGGCTCTTCTTCTCTCCCTCCAAACTCCAGGCCTTTCCCTGCCCCCTCTTGCCCTTTGGAGGATGGAGTGGAGGACTGGAGTCCTTCCAGGGGGGACCTTAATCATGCAGACCCCCTGCTCCTCCCCTCAGGCCCTTTCACTAAGAGCATCCGTTAAAGAGCATTAAAGAACCATAGAGTCACAGGAGAGTTGGAATAGACCACATGGCAAATGGCAATGGAGGGCAGAAGGTGACAATGCCTAGGAAACTAGTCCTCTGAGTCCCAGCCATAGTAACTCCTGGTAGTAAATAGTCCAGGGGGG
>NW_024816408.1:0-2174 GCF_019175285.1 Sceloporus undulatus
GATAGCAAGTTCTGCATTAAGCAGCAAGATTATTTGATTATGTGGCAAAGCGTATGAACATATGACTATCTACACATAAATTATAATAGGATGTCCATCCCTGCCCTACCCCCATCCCCAACCAAATGAAGATATAACATGATTTTACCAATGGCATATTTGACAGAGTAGAGTATTGCTTTTCCCTCTTGACTTTGATTTGAAAGGTGGCTTTGAATGCTGGCTCATCAAAGCAAGGAAATGCTGATCTTGCTGCCAGGGGTTCGAACTGAGTTGCTGCAAGCCACCTGATAAAAGCAGAAGAAATGTAATGTTTAATGTTAGACATTTAATTCAATTTTTTTTTAAATTGCCATACAGTATATTCAAAGCAACTGAAAATTATATTTAGAGGAAAAGTTATACTCCTAGGCTTGTTATTGTTCCAGAACATTAGATACATATAAATATTACAAATTAAGTATCCTACATGGAATTATTCCAAGTATTTGTTCTTCTCCATACATGGGATGCTTTATAAACCTTTTCCAGACCATCATTATACTTGCTTTGAGTCAATTTCCAGTAGTTGCATTTTTAGACTCTTTATTCCTATTCAGGCCCACTGCAATTGGCCACACATCTGTTTTTTAAAGTCTTAAACTAGTCAAAGACTAAGTTTTGACACAAAAATTCAGGATTGCATTTTGGATTCAGCATTTGGTTTTGCTCAAAGCCTAATAAGCAAAAGACACACACATTAAACTCTTTTAAGTTTCATATGTCTGTATTCTCGTCCAACTCCACAGCTCAATAAATTCTGCTCAAGCATAGCCAAGAAGGGAGGAAATTGTTCTGAAAAGGGCAGATTAGTGTCTGCTTTAAAAAGAAATAAGTTAACAATGTGAAGTACTGTAGTATGCTTTTTCTACTAGGTTAGCTTATTCAACCTAGTATCCTTGAGGTATGTTGGAATGAGAGTGTGGAAAAGTTAACATTTGGACTACAACTGCCACCACCAATGCCAGAAACAACTGCCCATGCTGATGATGAATGACTGGAATTATAGCTCAGCTTTGAGGCATCAGGTTGGGGAGACTGCCATAGACAGTAATGCAAATTAAGCATGAAAATTTGGGAAACACGGGGAGGTTATTAGCAATGGAGAACTGGTGGAAATTATTTATGTAAAGACCAACTATCCAGTCCTTATCTTCTAATAGGCACAAGTTCAAACCTATAGAATATGCCAAGAGAGAACAAACTGAGTGTGATAAGACTGGTAACTGCCACTATGAGAAAATTCATTGTTTCACAGAGTATCACAAGGGCCATCCAGTCCACCTCCTGCCATGCAGGAATACACAATCAAAGCACTCTCAACAGATGGCCACCAGGCCTCTGTTTAAAAACCTCCATATTCATATGGACCTAATATCCTATTAATACAGCTACAATTTTAAAATACTTTCTGGAACAATATCAAGCCTGGGATTACAGGATTGTTACAAGAAGCATTCTAGGTTGACCTACAGCAAAAAGATTTTTCCATCACCTCTCTCATGCAGCAGTCAATTGAATTCTTTTTCCAATGCAGTTCTACATAATCCATAAATACTATGTCAGCATGTACTGCAAATACATCCATACCAATGATCCAACAGTGAACATTAGTAGAGCATTCTCTGAAATGAATGTAAGAACAAACTACTCCTGGAAACAAGGCTGGATAGAATCCGTTATCGCATCATCAGCTGCAATATACTACATGAATCAAGTATCCTTGCATTTACTATAACAGGAGAGTGCATGGATTTTTTTTAGAAAATTGACTGGGCTGGAGAAGGAGACACAGAAAACTCTACATCTCCTTTCCTAGCTTACATTGCTTCAGTTCTGGCCATGGAGAAAGGGGCTTCCTTTTTCTCACAGCCAGTATGGAATCCTGCAGAAAAAATGAAACATTCTGCCCCTCATTCACCAGAATGGTTTTTCATTAGGCTAGAAAACTGTTTATTAGCCTTTTAATTATAAGAGGAACCTTTTTATGAGTTAACACAGCCAAATAAAACAGGTTCTCAAAATTCAGCATATAATTCATCTATATGTTTGTCCAAGTTTTAAGCAACATAGTCCTAGCCTTCCTGGAGAAGGTCATGCGAGCTAGCAGGAGTGGGTGCCACTGGTATTCCATG
>NW_024816409.1:0-2174 GCF_019175285.1 Sceloporus undulatus
TACACCTCCAAGACGTCCTCCCCTGCCCGTCTGTATCCCGCCATAATTTGCTTTATAAATTGGTGGAGATGCTAAGATTTTTTAAAGTGTAATGTGGCAAAATGAGCATGCCCATCCCCAGTCAAAAACCAAAAGGCAATATATTACTGTACGGTATTAAGTATAAACACTATAACTCAGAGGAGTAAGGAAGCGGAAAGAAAGGAGGAGAAGGAGAGAAAGAGGGGAAGAGAAAGAACTATGTAAAGATGTATATGTCTGTTCTGAGGGCTTGCCTACACCACCCAGAATACTCTGGGCTCCTGGAATATTATGGCTCAAGATCTGGCCAAGATTCCTCCCATTACCTCTGCACTCCATAGCAATGCTAGGCAGCTATTTACACACATATATTGCCCTGCTGCTGCTCTACCACTGCTGGAGCAAGTTGCTCCCTCTGTAGTCAGAAATGAGGTGCCCAGCATTGAGCACATTGCTGGGCATTTAATTGTGGTCACAGAGGGAGTGACTTGCTCTAGTGGTGGCAACAAGTGTGGCAGTTGGACTACTCTGTATCAGTATAAAATGCTCCAGATTTTCCTACAAAACCTGCAGCAAAAACTGATGGGTTTTTAAAAAAATATATATGATTTAGGCAGGTATAGAGTGGATTCAGAGCAGAAGTGGCCTTCTCCTCGGGAAGGCAGTCAGCACTTGAATCAGGGATTTGGCCCTGCATCATGCAGACAGACTGCAGTGAGGGCAGGGGGAAATTGATTTAATTGGCCCATGTAGACATGCCCTGAATCTAAAATATATTTCAGATTTGCTGTTGTGGTTGTTCCTCAGTGCTTTCAAGTAATTTGTGGCTTATAGAGACCCTAAGGTGAACCTGCCATAGACTGTTGTTGTTGTTGATGATAATGATGTTATTTTTAGGAAGATTTGTTCAGAGGGAGTTTGCTTTTGCCTTCCTCTGAGGCTGAGGGCATATGATTTGCCCAAGGTCATCCATTGGGTTTTCATGGCTGAGCAAAGATTCAAACACCATTCTTCAGAGTTGTAGTTGAATATTCAAACCACTGCACCATGCTGGTTCTCAGATTTCAGATTACTCCATAATTCATCTTTGAAAAAACAATCCTGTTAACTCAAATTCATAGGGATGTACATAACTATACAAAAATTTTGCATGTGTTAAAAAGGACTCCTGTCCTCACTCAGTGCTTAATATATTCTCCAAAACCTTACCCAACACCATTTCCCTTCCTAATTTTCCCCTGCTGTATCTCCCTTGATACTTAGTATTTTGTTTATCCCATTCCCTTGAGCTCTTTTCATTTCCTGACAGAGTTGCAGCTATTCAACAGGTCATAGAGCTTTTGTGAAAGTGTGCGCATTGTTCATGACTCCCCATTCATCATCATCATCATAAAAATGCAGTTTTTGCACACACAAAAATTTTTTGCACTGAAAATATTTCTTTCCCTTTGCAGAAAATACTGTTTTCTGTTTAAGAAACTTGATGTTGTTGCTTCATAGAAATCTTTTCTGAGCAGAAAACACAATTTTGTTGTGCAGGATCACAACAATAGAGAATATTGTTTCATTGTGCAGAAAATTACAATGATGTGTTAAATTTATGTAACATGTTATTTTGTGTGTTTGTGTGCAGAAAATGCTTTAAAAACAAAACAAAACTCCACAAGCCTGTTTTCCATCCCCAACCCAATTCAGAAAAGGCCTAACTGTGAAGACTGGATATAAACCACCCGGGTCATTTGCAGGAAGAAAGATGGGATATAAAAAAAGATATTACAAGATAAGATGATTTATCACCCATCTACTATTCTCCTTGTCAGAGTTTCTAGCAACCTAGAAATATGATCAACTTCTGGAATATTTTCAAATATTCTTTCCATCCTCAGTGAAGACATACTATAGCTGCTGATTCCATATAGCTTATTGCTCCAGTGCCTTTTTACCTCCAAAGTTGCTGTGCTGATTTGTTTTTTCTCCACTGAGTCCTGCCTTCATTCCCTGTGCTGGCCTACTTACACAGTAATCTCTAATAATTACACACACATATGTATAAAATATAAAATATGACACAGATGCATACACACACACCAAGAGAGAATGATAGACATACATGTACCAGCATAAACATGGTTCCTCCAAAGTTAAGGCAGCCA
>NW_024816410.1:0-2174 GCF_019175285.1 Sceloporus undulatus
GGCCCAATTCAGGAAGGACCTGAAAACCTTCCTGTTCCAACAGGCATTCCCTGAATAAAATCCTGTGGGCCTCCCTCCTCTTCCGTGGCCAAGAGGTTGGGCTATGGGGCTTTTTTGCCTGTTATTTTTAATGGAGGGCTGATGTATTTGTATTTTAATGCTTCATGTATTAATGTTTTTAACCTTGTTGTAAGCCGCCCTGATCATAGGAAGGAGCGGGATATAAATAAAAACTTTATTATTATTATTTATTATTATTTAATAAAATGTTTTACTCTCTTTATTGTTATAGAGAGCCAGTGTGGTGTAATGATATGAGTGCAGGACTATGATTTTGGGGATCAGAGTTCAAATATTGTGCTCAGACAATGAAATCCACAGGGTGACCTTGGATGGGTCACATTCCCTCAGCACCCAAAGAAACCCATGATAGGATCACCTTATGGTCTTCATAAGTCAAAAATGACTTGGAGATACACAACAACAACAACAACAACAACAAGTGGCTTCTGTGTCAGTGGAATGATGAATCCATTCTGTGATTTAGTTTGAACTTTAAGTGAACTATCCATGGTGCTGGACTTATTTTGAAGATGGGTTTCAGCATCTTGAGCAATGTTTATAAAGTTCAGGGTAAAAACCAGGTTGCCACAAATACAGCCACAAGCTGTCACTGTATACATTTATATATAATACGTTTGTGTATAATTGTGCACTGCTTGCAGGAGCTGAACACTGTGCAGATGATTGCCAGTTTGAGTCCCAGCTCCTCCGCCTGCTCAAAAGACCTGCAGTTGAGGGGAAGAGACACCCCATCTCTTGGAGCACCAAGGGAAGCTTTACCCATTGAGGATGCTCTGGCCAGATTGCTCCCAGAAAAAAAGGAATATACCCACCCAGCAAGCAGAGAAGAAAAGAGGGAGAAGCTGGATAGTCCTCTCATGGTTTGATATTTGGAAACAGTGACACCTTCAAAGCTGGGGAAACTGGAGGAAGAACTGCAGCAAAGCCCAGAGAAGAAGACATCTCTGGATGGCAAGATGTACCTGCCATCAGACTTTCTCCTTTCTGGTTTCCAGCCTGCACACTCCAAAACTTCCTCCTACCATTTCATATGAACACCCCCACACCCCAGCCTTTGGTGACATCTTGTTCATCTTGTCTTTGTTCATCAAGAACCATTGTTGTCTTTGTTCCTCAATAACCATTGTTAAAGCTGAACTTATCAGCTCATCACCATACTCACGTTTTGCATTTCATAGGCATTCATGCAGTCTAATTATAAAAGTTCTTCTCAGGCATTATTTCATTCCACACATCTGAGGAAGCAGACCATCTACAAAAGCTTATGATATTTTTACATAGTCTTAAAGATGCTGCAAGAGGAAACAGACCTCTTTGTGCACCTACTTTACTCTTCTTGCTACAACCACCCACTTTCAGCACAATTTGAACTAAGCTGATTACTTTGGAGATACGTAGGAATTTTCTTCCTTTACTCGTATTTGTCCCTTAACCCACACTGTATCTGGCAGGTCATAGAGAACTGTCTTGCCCAAAGGAAGGCTGGGGAAGTTGGTCACAGGTTTGTTTATTTATTTATTTATTTATTTATTGTAATTATACCCTGTTCTTCATCCACAAAGGCTCTCAGACTGAGACTGAGTGAGCAGATAAGGAAGAAGCTAATATCTAAAATATGATAAACATGTTTTAGTAAAAAACAAACAAACAAACAAAAAACAACCCACCAACGTATCAACCAAGATGTTTCCACTCAAGCAATGTGCAGGAATATGAGTGCATGTATGTATAGTTAAGTTTCTCAGTACTCTTGTCCACCTCTAAACTACTGCTAGACTGCTGCTCCTAGAGCAATCTAGATCCGAAACATGTGGGCCATGGTGTTCAAATAGGACATGCCCCCAAAGTGGGTAGAAGCTGCTCTCATGTCGCAATGTAGTTGTTTGGACTGGATCAAATAGGACTAGGAATAATCTGGTTTCTGGTGGTGGTCAGTGTGGGACTGTGGCAGCAGCCTACTTTGGAAGTGGACCGTGTGCTTGCTGTGGTCCTTCTGCAATCATACGGCCCTCTTTATTGATGCTGCTCCACTTTCTAGAGATATTTGAAATGATAATATAGTAAAATAAAAATAATTTTGACAACTTTTT
>NW_024816411.1:0-1839 GCF_019175285.1 Sceloporus undulatus
ACCTTTCTAACTTATCTAGTGTAACCTTCATCTAGTACAGAAGTACAAACTGCTTCTTTTCAAGTTTTTATTGACTAAATCCTAGGACAAAGCAGCTGAATCTTGCCACTTCCTGTCTCTTCCCATCAACCCTGGAAAAGGCATTTTTGCAATTTCTTCATCTAATGTTTAACTAGCTTCCTGACCCATTGAAGTCTGATAATGTCATACAATTCAAGGAGAAGCTTTGTGTTGTTTCATAGACACCAACTTCTCCTTGTTCCTGTCTGAAATCAGGGTATTCTTTTCAACTGAACATGTTACAGAACTAGATTGAGAAATTCCATTTAAAAATCCTTTGATTTAAATATTAAAATGGTCCTCTAACTCTGTTGCTAACTTCAGCATTGGATCAGGCTGCTTAGAAAAGTTCATGGCATCTTCCTTGGAACTATTTAGAAAAATATTGGAAGGGGTTGGTATTTGTTTTAATAAGAATTCTCCTGTGGGGTGTGTGTGTGAGAGAGAGAGAGAGAGAGAGAGTATTCTGCATGTGAGTATTAGGTTGTTTCTGCACTGAAATGTTATCCAAATATCATGGGCCCATTGGTGGATGATCCATTGATAATTCCACCTGGAGGGCAGGGAGGTTGGAGAGGGAAGACCCAGTAATGACTCTATCTATGAAGCCGCTGGGTGAGATAATACGGAGTCATGGTGCTGGGTGTTATCAGTACGCTGATGACACCCAAATCTATTTCTCTGTATCTCGTTCGTCGGCCTCGAATTCCAATGGCAACTCTTCTCTCAATGAATGTCTTCAGGCGGTAATCGGCTGGATGAGGAAAAACAGATTGAAACTGAATCCAGACAAGACGGAGGTGCTCATGGTAGCGGCCCCGAAACCTAGAATTGGGTTGCAACCTCCAGTCCTGGATGGGGTCACACTCTCCTCCAGCGACTGTGTTCGCAGTCTGGGGGTGCTCCTTGACTCGTCGCTCCTGATGACAAATCAGGTAAATGCGACGGTCAGGAGTGCCTGCTATCAGCTTCGGCTGATACACCAGCTGCGCCCTTTTCTGGAAGTAAGGGATCTTGAGATGGTTGTGCACATGCTGGTAACCTCACACCTTGACTTCTGTAATGCACTCTACATGGGGCTACCCCTGTGCTTGACTCGGAAATTACAGCTGGTTCAAAATATGGCAGCCAGGCTTGTCTCAGGAACATCTAGGAGGGACCACATTACTCTGGTTTTGAGGCCCCTCCACTGGCTGCCTATCAGCTTCCGGGCCCAGTACAAGGTGTTGGTTATCACCTTTAAAGCCCTAATGGCTTGGGTCCAAGCTATCTTAGGGACCGCCTCCTCCCGTACAATCCTCCCCGCGCTCTCCGGTCCTCTGGGAGGAACTTACTACAGCCTTTAAAATCTAGGCTTGCGGTGACCTCCCAGAGGGCGTTCTCTGCTGTCGCCCCCAAACTCTGGAACGACCTGCCGGATGAGATCTGTCAGTTGACATCATTAGACAGCTTTAAAAAAGCGGTCAAGACGGATCTCTTCCGGCAGGCCTTTCCAGATTAACCATCCCGGCCCAGGTTCCCAGGTTCCCTGATTCCCTCATTCCTCCCGTGGTGCCATCTTAGTGATGGTTGAGGATCAACAGAGGGATATCAGGGTTTTTAATTTTTAATTGTTGTTTTTATGCATTGATATTGTGTTTTAATATGTTATACTGTTTAATACTATCTTAAGGGGGGAGGGATAAAGTGTTTTTAATTGTCATATTTTATATTTTACTGTTGTTAACTGCCCGGATTGGTTTGCCAGAGGGCGGTATACAAATTATTATTATTATTATT
>NW_024816411.1:1939-2174 GCF_019175285.1 Sceloporus undulatus
AGCAATTTTCAGTCCCCCCCCCCCCACAATGCCACCACATTGTCTTGTCTCAAGCAGCTAAAAATGCAGAGAAAGAACAATTGTTTTTAAAGCTTCCTCTTCTGAAGGGAAATGAAATGGGTAAGAGTGATTCATTCCCCAACCTAATAGCAGAGATGGAAACAATATTTGAAAATATTTGAAAAATCTGTTTTTCAAGTGTCAAGAAACTCTGATGAGAAGATTCCTGGACTGT
>NW_024816412.1:0-2174 GCF_019175285.1 Sceloporus undulatus
AAAAAAAGAGGTAGAAGTATGTGGATTATGATGAGCAATAGATGGAACATAGTGTTTTTTGTATTTGTATACATATAAAATATTGAGACAGGAATTTTGTGGCTTTATCTAACCGAGATACCTTGGTTTTTCATGTGCTGAGAATTCATCTGTCATGTATGAGCTGCCTGCATGAACATTGGCAGAAATGACTAAATAATAGGACTGATTCCAGGCGGCTTGCACACAGGAAAACATGCATTTATTTGCATTATATAAGCAACACGATGTGTTGACGATATCAAGCATGTACATGCATGCATACATAAAGACAGTTTATGCATTTCTGGCTATAAACAATAAGGAACTGGATTCAGAGTGTGTATAGATTCATGCACATCACATGATCTCTGGATTTTGTGTGTGTTGGGGGAAGGGTGGCAAACCATTGCCTCTGTCTCCAAGTGCTGGACTAGTTGACTCCTTGGTTGTGTGTGTGCACATGCACAGATGCTGCTGTGTCCTCATTTGTTGTTGCCTCTTTCCCCCATTCCCAACAGGCAAATAAGAAAACCTTCCACACTAAAATGCGAACAGCCAAACAGTTGCTTGTTCCATGGTGCAAAAACACCCAGGTGGCTTCTCAATGCACCATAAAATGAGAGCATGTGGTGCCAGCACAGATGGCTGTCCCCAGCCAGCAAACACACAGAGTCTCCTGCTAGGACTGAAGCAGTATCGCTCTCCTTAATCTACAAGCTGGGCTGTAGGGAGCAGAAGAAAAAGGTTGGTTTCTGTGCAGGACATGAAATTAAATTGCCCTCCTGAGAAGCCAGCTCTATTGTGCTTTGCCTCTCTCCAGCTTACCCCATAGCCATTCCACCAGGAGGAAAAAGAGACTATAGAGAGGGAAAGCAGAGCTTAACATCAGCCCCTTGGGAAGACTGCTTATTATTGGACTTTGCCTGACCCAAGCAGTCACACTTCCTAGAGTTTGGATTTTATTTATTTATTTATTTTGGACTTTAACCTCCAGAACCCCTCCTCTAACATGGCTAACACTAAACCAGGATGAGGTACTTTATAAGATTAAGAAGATGTGCCCGCGTTGTACTCCTTTCCTTTCTCATCCTCCTCAATTTTTTCTTTAATATGCTGTCTTTTTACCATTTGACTACATAGATCATGAAAACTATGGACTGATCATGAAAATTAATGGATTGGTTTTGAAGAAATGGGTGTACCAATACACTTGATTGTCCTGATGTGTAACCTACAGTCATGACAGGAGGCTACCACTGGAATGGAATATGTTCCCAACAGAAACAGAATGGTTCCCAATTGGAAAGAGGGTCAGACAAGACTGCATTCTATCACCCTTGTATGCAGGAAATATACACAGAGGAAGAGGGAGAAGGAGTGACAATTGAAGCAACAATATGATATGCAGACGACACCATACTACTAGCAGAAAATACCAAAGACTTGAAACAATTATTGAAGGAAGTCAGAGAGGAAAGTGCTAAGACAAGCTTGCTGTTGAACATTTAAAAAAACAAAACAAAAATAATGACCATGGAAGAGCTACAGGAATTCAATATAGACAAAGAAGAAATTGAAATAGTTAAAGATTTCCCATACCTCAGAAAGACTGGTGCACAACAGAACCAACGTGCATCAACCCTGATGTGCATTGGGCATCAATGCATTTTGAGCACTCTTGCTGATATCACATTAGGAGGGTGGGTTCTGGAAAAGAAGGACTCTGGTCAGGCTGCTCTTGCATCCAGGCATGCCTGGGCACACACCCTGCTCCCCAGGCACACATGCACTAATGCGCTAATGCACACAGCAAGGAGACCCTTCAGCAGCAGAGGCAGCAGCACCCCAAAGGCTCCGGCCTTCTTAGAGCCCTGTGTCCTGCTTCAGCATCTCTTCCCCCCGATCCTGATCCACTCGTTTTTTTCACACAGAGGAGTTCAGGCGTTTATTGGGCGTTAACATGTTATATTTTAACTTATAACTATTTTAACTCTTTAAATGGTTTAATTTTTTAAATTTTATATTTATATATTTTAATATTTTTGTGCTGTTTTTAATTGGATTGTTTTATTCTTGTTGTTTGCTGCCTTGAGTCCCTATGTTGGGAGAAAGGCAGGATATAAGAAAATAATAATAATAATAATAATAATAAT
>NW_024816413.1:0-2174 GCF_019175285.1 Sceloporus undulatus
CCCCCCTAATATTGTGGGTGATAACATTAGGTCTTGTGATGACATTTCCTGGATAAATGTGTGGGCAGAGTTGACATCTTGGTTTGTGGCAAGGCTTAGTACCCCATCTGTGCTGTGTGTTGTCCTGTAGGTGAGTACCTGTTTGAGGTTTGGAGGCTGTCTGTGAGTAAAGATCTGCCACCAAGAGCCCTTGAAAGAGTGGCATAATTGTCCAGAACAGGTTGTATTTCATTGATGATGTGCCTGAGAGGTTCCAGTTGGGAGCTGTATGTACCACTAGTGGGGTTCTGTCATTTTCTCTCTTCAATCTGTTCTGTATAGATCAGTTCTGGGTACACACCTTGCCTTGTTTATTTGTTTTTCACTTCATGTGGTGGGTACTGTAGTATGAGGAATGCTTGTTGTAATTCCTTGAGTTTGGCATCCCTGTGTTGTGGGTCTGAGCAGATGCGATTGTATTGGAGGGCTTAGCTGTAGACTATGGGTCTAGTGGTGTGCTCAGGATGGAAACTGGAGGCATGTAAGTACATGTAGTGGTCAGTGAGTTTGTGATATAGTGTGGTGCTTAGATGTCCATTTTGTAGCTGTATAATATATGTTGTCCATTTTGGGATCCATTCTGCCCATTTTGTAGCTGTATGATATGATAGTTTAAGCATTTGAAGGGGTGTCACACTGAGGATGGAGCAATCTTGTTTTCTGCTGCTCTAGAGAACAGGACCCAGAGCAATGGATGCAAACTCTAGGAAAAGATATTCCACCTCAACATTTGGAGAAACTTCCTGAGAGCTAGCAAGAGCTGTTTGGCAGTGGAGCATGCTGCCTTGGAGTGTGGTGGAATCTCCTTCTTTGGAGGTTTTTAAACAGAGGCTGGATGGGGTGCTTTGATGGTGTGTTCTCGCATGGCAGAATGGGGTTGGACTGGATGGCCCTTGGGGTCTCTTCCAATTCTATCAAGCACTACATGCCCAATTCCTGGAAGAGTTCCCCTTTGGGCTGCCAGAGGCAGTGGCGGCGCTGTCCCTCCAGGTGGCGCTGGAGAGCAACCTGCCTTGGCAGAGAGAGCAGAGGCTTCTCTGGTGCAGCAGCAGCAGCAGCAAGGTCCATGCAACCAGAGGCAGAGCCAATGCACCCAGCTGGAGGAGGAGGAGGAGGCTGGGGATCCCCATCAGGTCCCCTTCCCGACCTGGGCGGCCTATGGAGGCGTTGAGGGAGGCCATCCAGGCTCTGGGGCCCCGGGATCCGGTCGAAAGATGCGCCACCCTCTCTGCCTGCAAGGGAGCCGGGCTTGGATCTGCTGCAGCAACAACCCCCATCACCACTACCACCATCACAGCTGGCAGGAGGAGAGGAGTGAGTAGGGGAAGGGACCCCTGCCTGCCCTCCAAAGAAACCCCTTCCCCTGAAGCCCAGGGGAACCAGGAGTCCTCCTTTTCCCGGACACGCCCTCCATTCCAGCCCTCTCCTCTCCAGGAGGAATGCCCAAAGGTCCTCCAAGTGTAGTAGGGTTTTTTAGAAGCATGGGTTTATAGCTATATTGCTGGGTTTTGAGCTTTTAGAGGTGGTCATGTCCTCCATTTTTTCTTGGAGGTCCTCCATTTGGAGGTTTTTATTGTTGTTGTTATTATTATTATTATTATTAGGAGTTTTTTAGCTTTTATTTGGCAATGTCCTCCATGTTTCCTGAAAGGTTCATCCTTTGGAAGCATGGATTTATATTTATATTTCAGGGTTTTGAGCTTTTAGTGGTGGTCATGTCCTCCATTTTTTCTCGGAGGTCCTCCATTCGTGGGTTATATTGTTATAATTATTACATTAGGGTTTTTAAAGCTTTTATTTGGTAATGTCCTCCATGTTTCCTGGAAGGTCCTTCCTTTGGAGCTTGACTTTAAGAAGCATGGGTTTCTATTTATATTCGGTTTTGAGTTTTTATGGGGTCATGTCCTCCATTTTTGTTGAAGGTCCTCCATTTGGAGGTTATACGATGATGATGATGATGATGATGATGATGATATTAGGGTTTTATTTAGCAATGTCCTCCATGTTTCCTGGAAGGTCCTCCACTTGGAGATTATTATAATATTATTATTATTATTATTATTTTAGGGTTTTGAGCTTTTATTTGGCAGTGCCCTCCATGTTTCCTGGAAAGTCCATTTGGAGCATGGCTTTAA
>NW_024816414.1:0-2174 GCF_019175285.1 Sceloporus undulatus
CCCTCCTAAACTCCTCTTCTCAGGCTGTAAAACTCCTACCCTTTTGTGCCCTGTTATTCCCAGTGGCTGATGTGGTCTATTTTCCATAGATTTGCTTGGCCTAAAGAAGGATCTTAGTATGTGCCAATGTTGGCTAGGGAGGTATAGCATCTCCTCTCACTATCCTCATGGGTAGGTTTCTTGAGGCCAGAGGGAGACTTAAATAACAGTGCCAAGGAAAGTTCGGGAAGATGATGGCCCTCAAAGACTTGACAATCTTGCAATATTGGCACAAATATGGATGGATTTCCAGTCAACTGTTTCACCTGTTCCCATTAATGGACTTGGAGCCCTAGTGAAATACCAGTTGCACAATCCACCATTAGTACTGTGTCCCTGGCACCTGCTCCGACTCCAAGAACCATTCCCAAATAAGCAGTGTGCGCAGTCATCCTTAGCTGTCCTTTGGAATGATGGAAAGATGTGTCTATCAAGCAAAATGAACCTCATACTGGGTGACAGTAAAAAGAGAGAGAGAGAGACCCTGGGCTTTGCTCAGAGTGGCCCACGTTGGCTCTATCCCTTACTTCTCTTAAAGACCCACTGAGTTCGGATTTACATCAGTGCTTGAGAAGTGGATTGCTATAGTTAGTGCAGGCGGATTGAGAAATGAATCTCTGACTGAGAAACAATGGGCTTTCCATTGATAAATCTTGCAAACAAACAACAAAATATGCTTTGAGTTCATTTGACCTTTGTTGCGTTTTTGTTTTCCTCCTCAAAAAACATGGAAAGAAGGACAGATAGGTCTGGTCTCTGGTTCCCTCAAGTGTCCAATTCAAATATTGCATCAGGGGAAAAATGTAAAGAGATATTAGCTACCTGGTTATATTTGAGTTACTGAGCTTGGCATCTGACGGTTTCAGCATTCTCACATTCTCCCACATTATCTGAGAAACAGCTTGGGCATTGCCGCCCATTGAAGTCAAGAGCTGGGCCTGTAAAAGAACCACTCTGGTCAGCCAATCATATATAAAGTTTACATATAATGGCATTTTTCTCTTGAGTTCTCTACTCAGTTGTCCTCCTATGAGAAGTCATAGCAAACCTGTTAGCATTTTTCTCCTCCACTGGAGTGTGCTGATGGAGTTTGGTATTGTACAGTTTGTTTGTAGTGTTGTTGTTGTTTTCATCCCTGTGAGTCATGTGAAGCTCTTTCTAGCAAGCCTTTCCTACATCTTCTTTAAAGGGAAGATAGTCAAGATGACAGTTTTAAGCACCTTCAAGATAAGCTACAAAAATGAACCTTGGCTAGGTATGGTTTCTTTAAAGACAGAAGTGGACAGGACATCTTAAACCTCAGTATTTTTGCACTCTCAGAGATGTGTGTCCAAACATAGGAGACACTGAATATTCCTAGAAGGTCCTGGAAGTTGTGCTGGCCTATTAGGCATGGTTTGGAACTGGGAATGGATAGAAGTTGGTCACCCACCTTCTTGTGGAGCCAAGTATATTGTTCAAAGCCAGGAGATACACCAGCAGCCTGTTGACTTTAGAGTCTCCATAGTCATGTCATTGCTTCCTGCTATGTCTCAGGTACAAACAAGGACTCACCTATGCCAGGCTCTTCTGTTGGTGCTCCTTCCTCCGAAGGTGGTTGATCCACAGTATCCTTTGTTGAGGATCCTGAATTAGTTGGTGGAGCCACTGAGTCAGACTGTCTGGGTATCCCACTTGTCCCTGCCAAGGATGCCAGTCAATTGAGAATTTAACTAGTTAGTTGAATCCTGTGCCCCTTCCATGCTTCCCTATCTGAACATGGATCTGGAATGGGACAGGGAGGTGGATATTCTGTGAGCTTCCAAGAGACCTTGGAGACATTACATACTCTCAGCTTCAGGGGAAGGCAGTGGCAAGCCTCCTCTAAACAAATCGTGCCAAGAAAGCTCATGATAAGTTTGCCTTAGGGTCACCATAGGTCAGAAACAACCTGAAGGCACACAACATCACTATTCAAGCAGAAATACACAAGATCTCACCAGTAGGGGGAGGTCTATGACTCTTTCTTATTATTATAGGGTTAGGGAGAGTTTATTTTATTACGAAGGAGGGAAGGTTTAGTGTGGGAACTGACCATTTCTTCTGCATCTCAATCCATCCTTTGAACAGTAAAACTGGAGGCCAGATTTTATGTG
>NW_024816415.1:0-2174 GCF_019175285.1 Sceloporus undulatus
GGATGGTGGGAGGGACTGGGACTCCAGCCAATGGCAGCCCCTCAGAGTGTCCTTCTGTTCCTAAAAGAGCATTGAACCCATGGCTTTGAGGCAGGGTTGGTCCTCCATTTTGATTCAGTGAGGCTCGTGGTGAAGGCAGTTGGTTTGGAGCCATCATGAAAGGAAGCCATTCCTAATGGCTGAATATGTGGTCTTCCTATTTCTATTCCCAGGGAAGGGAAGAGGGCCCTGGAGTGTTCTCTGCCTTATATCCAAAAAGAACTTGACCTCCAGACAGAGTAGAAATCAAATGCATAAACAATAAAGCTTGCATGATTGGGAGAGGCTGCCCTAGACTTATATCAGTTTATTAAAGCAGATTGTCAGGACCTACATGGAAAACTTTTCATGTGCTAAAAATGTCTCCCATCACACAAGAAATCTAGATCACCAGATTGTAGCCTTTTCTTTTCCCTCTCACCCCATTTTTGAAGATCCAGGGAGCTAAGGAAAAGAGAGGGGAGGATATTCCAATATGTCCCACTCTATTGGTATTCTGAAGTGGTCAAATCATAAACTGCCTCTACTTCCCCAAAGGGAAGTGGGGGGTACTCAGTTATTTCAATGGGAGGTACCTCTGAGATCCCTGGGGCCCAATGTGGCTGCCAACCCCTGTCTTGGAGATGTCTTCAGGCTGTTTCAAGGCTCCTCCCTTGAGCCCTAGCCTCACCTAAACTGGAATCTAATTCCAAGCCCCCTTCTCCAGTCTTTCCTATGGATTCATTTATCTATGCATTATCCCACCTTTCTCACCAAATGGACTGAAGGTGTCTCTATCCTGCCCCATCTTATCTCAGTGTGTCTAAGAGAGAGAATGGCAAGGAAGAGATGCTGAAGGTGAAATGCTTTATCAGTGCAGATGGAGAAGAGAGCAGGTGGGGAAGTTGGAGAGAGGAGGGAGAAATGGAAGGGGATCAGGGATCTGGAAGCCAGGGAAGGAGGGAAGGAGCAGAGCAAAGATGTCTGGCTCTGTTTGGACAGAACTCAGTTTGGGACTCTGGGAAAGTGCATAATAGAGGCGCCTCAAGTGTTTTGTGAGAGCGCTGTAACCCTAAAAAATGTTAACAACCGCTACAACTAAACTTGTCTGACCCAGGTCAAGTTGTTGTTTTCAGACATTTTAAGGGGTTCCATTGCAGCCATGATGACTGATATCTATGAAGGGACACCAAAACTCCTTTATCTCTCATATTTGTTTTCCTAGTTGAGCTTGCTTAGCTCCATTGTAGATTGTGAGGTCTCTCCTATCTTAATGCTGAGTTGAGCCTTGTCTGTCTTTGCTCTTCTTTCTAGAGGAATTTGAGACTCGCGAAAGACTGGAGACTGTGGAGAAACCATACAAATGTCCGCAGTGTAGAAAATGCTTTGCTCCGAAGACGCACCTTGTGGTGCATAAGAGAATCCACACAGGAGAGAAGCCATAGATATGCCAGAAGAGTGGAAAATACCTTGTAGACAAATCAAACCTTATGGTTCATGACAGAGTCCACACAAAAGAGAAAACATACAAATGCCAGGAGTGTGGCAAGTGTTTTAATTCAGGTACCAACCTTATACATCACCATACCATTCATATAGGAAAGAAGCCATAGAAATGTAAGACCGTGTTAAACAATTTTCTCAGAATTCACACTTTTAGAGGCCTCAAAATCAACACTAGAGAGAAAGTGAAGAAATGTTAATGGTTGAAAATACATTTTTGGAAAACAAACCTTCATACATTTTGTTGTATTTTGTAAAGTTCTATTATGATCTTTATTTATGCTACTTCTGCTACAAGGTCTTTGGTTTGAAAGCACCTTGCCTTTACAGGAACATTCAATAAACATTTGGATTATTTGGAGCATTCTCATTCTTCATTGCATATCGAGAATCTGTGAAGGATAGCATCAATTATGGAAACATCAGCATTAGTGTTAATGAAGTGCTGCTAGAATTCAACTATTTGCAACCATAAAAGGGGATGCTGAAGATACATTTCTGTCTCCTTTCTAGCCCTTCATTGAAACACAAAATATTCACTAACTCTCAAGTCAAATCCTGATTTCCCTCCTTTTCCCCAGGACCTTTTATCTCCCTGTTGTTGTCTTTAAAACTGAGTAGTTTTCTTATATGTGTTATTTTATTTTTGATTT
>NW_024816416.1:0-2174 GCF_019175285.1 Sceloporus undulatus
GGATAGAAGAAAGAGATCTGACTGCATGCCAGATTGATAGACTCAGTCAGGGAGACCATGAGCCTCTGTCAACAGGACCTGAGCAGAAATGTAGAAGATATAAGGGCTTTGGAGACATCTCAGTCACTGGGTCACCATGAGCTGAGGTTGATTCAAAGGCAGCAAATAGCAACAACAAATTTGATCCTGGGATGCCCTGGAAATTCATACACCTATATTTAGTCTACTATCTAATCTATTTTACACTGTATGATAAACCTTTTTGGGTCCTATGCTGGCAGAACTGCAGAACACAAATTGAATTAATTAATTAAACAACAACAACAACAACAACAACTGATGATTGCCTCAAAAATGTTCTTGTCTTCAACAAGAAAGGATGTTTCAACAAATTAAGACATCTCATTCAGGAAAATGGCCAACTGCAGCAAGATTTTTCACATTTTAGGCCTTTTTGCTTTAAAACAGTTATCTGCACATGCAACTCGTTCAGAAACTTTCTGTCCAAGAAATGCTGTGGTTTGGTACCAACTAATGTTTCTGAACTGAAAACAATGGGGTTTTGTGTAAACTTTTCTTTTTCTCAGAAAGTCCCAATATGAAAAATTATTGGAAACATGTACAGAAAGTATTGCATTCTTTCTATTGATGAGAAAGATTTTAAAATCATTCTTTCATTACACTGAAAATAAAGAAAGATGTCCATGCCCACATCATACCATGTGAAGTGTTAGTCTCAAACATGCCTCAGTGTTTAATGGAGCTTGGCATTCCACATTACAGAAGTGGTTCCCAAACTTTGGTCTATAGGTGTTTTGGATTTCAACTTCAAGAAGCACTTTCCAGCTTGGCCAGCAGTCAAGAATTTTGGGAGTTGAATTCTGAGAGCTCTAAAACATCTGAAGGTTCAAAGTTTGGGAACCATTGTGTTATATAAATTGTAGCACCAGGTTGGCATGCATGAGGACAGGGCCTATGGCTTCCACCATCTCCAGTCCCTACTGTTAATGAGAGCTAGCCAGCAATGAGTATTTCCATAGCAGTTTTTCTTTTAATATAATTGAGATTTAAGCATAGGAAGAAAGGAACTTTTAGAGATTATTCCTTTTAAAGTATCCCAACAAGGCTTAGTGCCTACGTACACTGAAGAAATAATATAGTTGGAAAGCATTTTAACTGCCATCGCTCCATCCTGCAGAATCCTGGGATTTGTAGATTTGTGAAGTACCAGCACTCTTTGGCAGAGAAGACTAAAGACCTTGTAAAACTATGCAAAACAGGTGATTTATCCCTGAATGTATATGTTCTGACATGAGAATAACAATAGCATCACTGGGGAGGGGGGTGAACTCTCCTCTAGCAATGTGTTATTAATCTCAACCTTACACTCACTGTCTTCCCATCCTACTCTTAAAAGGCTTTTTCAGTAAACTGGATTTGCATTATACTACTGCTGCTACCAATAGGATAATTTAAACAATTAATTTCTTCCTGCATTAATCCCCAAAGAATTACAACAGCAATTAGTTTGAAAAGAATTAATTAAATGAGCGTCTGTTTAATTAGCTCTGTGTACCACACTTTTCATATGAGAGTCAGCATGTAAAAAAAGTGTTCTGTCTTTGGGGCTTGTTGCTCTTGTCTCTTGAAAATGCTTGTCAAAAAGGATGGCAGCCTCTCTCATTAATTATCACATCTCAGAGACCAAATCGATTAACTGAGGAATTGTGGAGTTGGTAAACACTACAACATCAGACTTGAGAAGTGGATGTTTGTTTGTTTTTAAATTCACTTTCTGAATGATACCAGCATTATTGAGTGTTCCACAGTTAAAACAAAGAAAAGAATGCTTCAAGGACAGCTGGTTATTTCTGAATACATGACTACTAAAACTGACCCAAGGTAGTTTACATTGCACAAATATGTGCTTATTTAAAACTGATGGACACATAGGTGGTGTGCGAATTAGTGTTAAAATCAGTGTGATGTTCAAGAGCATTGGACTGGGGCCTGGGGATCCACATTTTAATCTGTTATAAATATAACTAATAATTCTATAATTTATATAATACATGGGATTTCATGTTTCCCAGTTCTTGCTGCTAAAACAGAATAATTCAACCAGCTCCCTTTTCAGTCTTTCTTGTCACATGCTCCTAGCAATGGTGCCACTG